>NC_081848.1:80437335-80727813 GCF_963259705.1 Myotis daubentonii
GTTTTTATTGGCTTTAGAGAGAGAGGAAGAAAGAGGGAGAGAGAAACATCCATATGAGAAACATCTACTGGGTGTGTTCGGTTACCTCCTGTATGCACCCTGTACTCCTCCCGACCAGGAACTGAACTTGCAACCTGGGCATGTGCCCTGACCAGGAATCAAACTGGTGACCTTTAGGTGCATGGGATGGCACTCAACCAGCTGGGCCACACCCGCCAAGGCTATAGTTTTGTTTTTATCATACATGTGTGGTGTGTACCCTTAAATAATATATTGCCTAATTTTGCCTGCTTTTGAATTTTATATAATTACAGACACACTGTATGTGTTTTTCTACAACTTGCTTTTTAAAAAATTCAATATATTTGGGGGGGGGTGTATCAATCAGGAGATAGAAACCAGACCAGTAATTTATACAGAAAATTTTAATATAGAGAATTGTTCATAAGTAAACTGGCTTAAGTACTAAGAGGGCTAGTAGAGAACTTAGAGTCCTTAGGACTAGTCAATGAACAAGTAGCTACTACCTCTAGTGCTGAGAAGAGCATACAAAGACGGAATAACCCGGAAGAGCCCTCCCCAACCAAGGCTGAACCCTCACTGTGCGGGGGCGGTCTGCTGAGTGTTAAAGGAGGTCGCTGAGCTGCACCCGCTGGGCTGGAGAGCAGAAAACCAGCTGCTGGGTGCTGGCACGCCGCCCTGGGAAGACAGCTGCTGGCTGCCTGTGGGAGAAGAAAGAATAAAAGCATCAGGACCAGAAAGACAAGCCCTTTCCTCTTGCAGGGTCCAGCCAGGGTCTACCAGTCGGTCCAACCTGCCAGCTGGCGGAAACAGGCATTCACAGCGCCCAGCTCCGGCATCACGACGCAGGCCAGACGGGTTGATGGGGGCCGAGAGGCGACCAGTGAGTGATGAGTCACTGGCACCAGGACTCATCTGTATGCTGCTTGTGGCCGAGCCTCAGGCGTTTGCACTGCATGGCCCCCAGATGTGAATATACCGATGGCTGGTATAGCCTCCTGTCGCTAGATACCTGGGCAGTGTCCCTTTCTCCACCAGCGTGAACACTGCCGCCCTGGTCGTTCTGGCCCATGTCTCCCGATGCCCATGTGCCAGGGCTGCCGGGACAGTGCGACCGACAGGTGCCCCGATGGGCGTCCTGGGATACTTGTCAGCCCTTGGGGTGGCTGGGTGGCGGCCCGCCGCGTCCAGGCCCCTGGCCGGTCATCGCTATCTGTGGGCCACCTCCTCGTGGGGCTCCACGTGCGATAACATCGTGTGGTGTTTCTCTGTGCGCCGTGTATAAGAAAGGCGGGAGGTGCTGCCTCAGGGCTACTTAGGGTGAAGCTTCGGGTAGTCGGGCGTAAAAGTCCTGTTTCCTAATGACTCCAGAGTGTCCCCTAAGTGGTTGAATTCGTGCCCTTCCAACTCCGCGTGGCAGCAGCTTTGTGCCCTCGCCAGCACTTGGCATTGAGGACGCGGGCCTGCTGGGTGTGGAGGGCTGTCTCTCCTGGCCACCCCAGCTGTCTCCCCGAAAGCTGACGAGGTCGAACAGCTTCCCACGTTTATAGACCGTCTGTTTCTCTTCTGCGATGCCTGTTCACGTTTTTGCTTAGTTTTTTTTTTTTTTTCAAAATATATTTTATTGATTTTTTACAGAGAGGAAGGGAGAGAGATAGGGAGTTAGAAACATCGATGGGAGAGAAACATCGACCAGCTGCCTCCTGCACACTCCCTACTGGGGATGTGCCCGCAACCCAGGTACATGCCCTTGACCGGAATCGAACCTGGGACCTTTCAGTCCACAGACCGACGCTCTATCCACTGAGCCAAACCGGTTTCGGCTAGTTTTTAATTTTCCTTATTGATAAGTATTATGGACACAATTTACGGTTGTGTCCGTCCGGGTGCCAATTCAGAAACCACTCTTGCTGTCTGGAGCACTGAGGGATCCCATGTGGGGATTTTGTGTTTATAGAACACGTGGAGGGACCGGAGGCACGGGCTCTCAGAAATGACACTCAAACCCTCCTGCAGAATCGCCCCTCCCGGGACCTGCGGAGCCGGCCACACTGAGGAGGGCGGGAATCCTGTTCCAACGGCCGCCTCTGGGCCTCTGGAAGGACACTGCTCTGGCTAAGCGCTGGGAAGCCGCCGCTGACTGTCGGTCCTGGGAATCCTTGTCTGGCATCTGCGGATAGGAAGTCAGTATCAGGACGGCTGGCTCCAGAGCCCACGAGCCTGGCACGCTGCCCACGAGCCTGGTCCAGCAGTGCCAGCAGGGCTCACACGCTGTACCTGGCGGGCTGGATCGGAACCACACCCAGAACCCGAGCTATGAGCCAGCCTGGGGAGTGGGTGCTTCTCTGCCCAGCCTCTGAAGTGCAGAAAGCACACGCGGGCAGGAGGTTGGGTGAGGCTGAGGGAGCTAGTTTACCGCGTCAGCCAAGTTCCTCCCCCAGTCACTCAACATCCACGTGTCCTCTTCTCATCCTCAGACATCCCAGCAACAAATCCCCGCCCCCCATATGTAACGTTACTCTCCCGCACACAGATGTCAAAGCACACACTCCCTTCTTAAAGGGCAGTGATAACTGGGTGTTCATTCTGTCTTCACACCCATTCCTGGGTGTTTTCATCTTCCTCTGGTTCGGTCCCAATTCCACCTTGATATCCTGTAATTTATGGACTAAACTATGAGCCACCAAGACTCTCTCTATCAGGAGTTCTCAACCTGACACCATTGACATTGTGGGGCCAGATAGCTCTTTGTTGGGGACTTTTTGAGCCTCGCCCTGAAGAGCCCAGCCTCGTCCCTAAGGGCCCAGTCTAGTCCCTAGGAGCTGAGCCCTTCCTCTCTGACATCAGTAAAAATATCTATATTAAGAACAAAACAAAACATGCTGGCCTCACAAATATAGAAAACTTTGGAGTGTCCTGGGAAGGGGCCTGGTGAGCTGAGGGGAGGAGCCATCTGAGCACAGTGGGAAACCATCAAAAACATGCAGGAAGTTGATTTAACCCGATTTTCATTTTTAAAAGGCCACCCTGGTTCCCAGTGCCCAGTTCTTGGTTTGTAACTACCGTTCTCCAATAAAAGCAACAGGGGCTCGTTGGGGTATGGCTGCGTCAGGGCTCGGGTGGGGAAAACACCAGCTGAGCCTGAGGTAGTAACTTTACGACTGTCCTGCAGTTAATTTCACTGCAGGGTGGCAATAAATTATTTGTTATTAAAAGGGTGACTGATTCTGATTGAGTTGAACTGAGAACCTCTCCTTTGAGAGGCAGTACTCAAAACGAAAGGATGGGGACTTGTCACTTGACAGAATTCCAGGGGCCAATGCTGGAATAATCTGAGCAGCAAAGTAAATAACTTGGTACTGGATTAGGACTCAAAGTATAATCCTATCAAATAAGGAGGGAATATGCTAATTGACTGCCCCGCCCTCAAAGATGGCAGTGCCCACAACCACAAAATGGCCTGCAGGGGAGGGCAGTTGTGGGCTATCAGGCCAGCAAGGGAGGGCAGTTGGGGGGGACCAGGCCTGCAGGGGAGTGGTTACGGGGCGATCAGGCCTGCAGGGGAGTGGTTAGGGGTCGATCAGGCCTGCAGGGGAGTGGTTAGGGGGCGATCAGGCTGGCAGGCAGAAGCAGTTAGGGGCAATCAGGCAGGCAGGCAGGCAGGAGAGTGTTTGGGAACCAGTAGTCCCAGATAGGTGGGATCGGGCCTAAATCAGCAGCTGGACATCCCCTGAGGGGTCCCAGATTGGAGAGGGTGCAGGCTGGGCTGAGGGACATCTCCCCCCCCAGTGCACAAATTTTTGTGCACCGGGCCTCTAACATATATATATACTAGAGGCCCGGTGCACAAAAATATGTGCACTTGGGGGGGAGGGAGGGGTCCCTCAGCCCGGCCTGTGCCCTCTCGCAGTCTGGGACCCCTTGGGAGATAATGACCTGCTGGCTTAGGCCTGCTCCCAGGTGGCAGAGGGCAGGCCCAATCTCTAGGTGCAGCCCCTGGTCAGGCTCAGAGCAGGGCCGATTGGGGAGTTGGGGCGCCGCCCCCTGTCATGCACAGAGCAGGGCAGATCGGGTGGTTGCGATGCCACCCTCAGTCATGCTCAGGGTAGGGCCAAATTGGGGGTTGGGGCACCGCCCCCTGTCACACTCAAGGCAGGGTCGATGGGGAGGTTGCAGCGCTATCCCCTGTCACACACAGAGCAGGGCCAATCAGGGGATTGGGGAGCTCCGCCCTGTCACACACAGAGCAGGGCGGATCAGGGGGTTGGGGCACCACCCTCTATCACCCACAGAGCAGGGCCAATCAGGGGGTTGGGGCGCCGCACGCTGTCACACACAAAGCCGCAGGGCGATCAGGGGGTTGGGGAGCTCCCCCCTATCAGGCACAGAGCAGGGCCAATCAGGGGGCTGGGGCACCGCCCCCTGTCACACACAGAGCAGGGCCGATCAGGGGGTTGGGGCGCCGCACCCTGTCACACAGAGCCGCAGGGCGATCAGAGGGTTGGGGAGCTCCCCCCTATCAGGCACAGAGCAGGGCTGATCAGGGGGTTGGGGCACCTTCCCCTGTCACGAACAGAGCAGGGCAGATAGGGAGGTTGTGGCCCCGCCCCCTGTCACACACAGAGCCGCAGGGCGATCAGGGGGTTTGGGCGCTGCGCCCTGTCACGCTGATCCCGGTGCCAGGAGGCCTCTTGGCTCCACTGATCCCGGTGCTGGGAGGCATATTACCCTTTTACTATATAGGATAGAGGCCTGGTGCCCGGGTGGGGGCCGACTGGTTTGCCCTGAAGGGTGTCCTGGATCAGGGTGGGGGTCCCCACTGGGGTGCCTGGCCAGCCTGGATGAGGGGATGATGGCTGTTTGCAGCTGGTCACACACCCTTCAGGGTGGGGGTCCCCACTGGGGTGCCTGGCCAGTCTGGGTGAGAGTCTGAGGGCTGTTTTCAGGCTGGGACTGAAGCTCCCAACTGCTCCTTTTTTTCTTTTTTCTTTTTTATTCTGGGCCAGCTTTAGCTCTGTGGCTTGGCTCCAGCTCTGAGGCCTCAGCTGCTGAAAGCAGGTATCTGGTTTGTTTCGGTTCTATAATCGAAACTCTGTATCAACTCCAGCTCTGAGATCCCAGCCGGCTGAAAGCTGGTTTCTGGGGTTTTGTTTAGCTTCTATATTTGTTACAATGTTTTTTAAACTGCAGGTTCAGAGGCCGGCAAGGCAGGCGGGGAACGTTGCAGTCCTCCGTCACTGAAGCAAGCAAGCCTCATGTTCAGTTTAAGCTGCCTGGCTGCCGGCCGCCATCTTGGCTGGCAGTTAATTTTCGTATCGCTCTGATTAGCCAATGGGAAGGGTAGCGGTCATATGCCAATGACCATGTTTCTCTTTTATTAGATAGGATATATACACACACACACACACACACACACACACACACACACACACACACACAAACACATACTTGCAGCCATACTGATTAAATAAATGAGGGAGAAGAGATAAGCATGCATCACAGAAGAAATCCAAATATATGTAGAGCTCCTCTCCCTCCCCCGCCCCCCACCGGGGAGATAGTGCTTAGCCACGCCCACCTTTGACTGGAGACTGGACTCCGCAGCTGACTTCCAGAGAATAGAGTATGAAAAGGGGGAAATGGCAGCTTTATAGTGGATACACCTGGCAACAAGACCTTAACCAAGTGGTCGAAGTTAACATCGCCAATGATGTCATGTTAATATCGGGTACTCTGATGCGTGATCAGAAGGGTACTTACCGCAGTGGTATTTCCCCCATAATACCAGGCCGGTCAAAGTGAAAACAGAAAACCCCGATCTGGGGGACACTCTACAAAATTCCTGATCAATACTGCTCAAAAGTATCCGTCTTTTTTTTTTTTTTTTTTAATCTTACTTACCCTTAGAAGTAAAATGGCTCTGCAAAGGAATTCTTTAAAAATATTTTCTTTACAATTTGGTATTATTGGGGAATGAATCAATTCAATCAAGGAAATAATTAAACATCATAATTGAGATATTGCAAAAATGATGTCATATAGCGTTAGATACATTTGAAAAGTTCATCTGCTGGAAAAGGAGGAAAAAACCCACTAAAATGAAGGGAATTATTATGATATTTAAAAACAATGCTTCTTGGATTAAGAAGTGCAAACTGGTAATCACAAAACCGTCAGGGGTTTGTAAAGTACGGCACAGGGAAAGAGTCCGTAATACTGTAACAACTCTGTACAGTGCCAGGGGGGGACTAGAACTATCCTGGGGGAGGGGTCACTTTGTAAATTCTATAATTGTTCAGCCAGTATGCTGTACACATGAAGCTAATACAAAATAATATTGGATGCCAACTGTAACTGAAAAATAAAATCAAAATAATTTAAAAATAAAAATAACCCTTCTTAGAGGAATTTTCCAGCTTCCATTTTTGTAGCAATTTGATATGATCAGGCCTGAAGATTCTCTCTTTGGATATTATTTTAAGCGGCAAAGATACAATGGCCAGATTTAAGGATAAGTTTGCACTTACAGTCTAGTTTGGGTATTAAATCCACCTGAAGCAGATCAGGAGAGCTAGCCAACACTGACAGGGAGAGTTATTTGGACTTAAAACTCTGTTTGAGCCCCAGACATGATTTAATCTACTTATGAGTAGTTTTGGATCCAATTATGACTTTCACCTCCACTTCTTTGGATAGAACTAAATAGCATATGGTAGCATTTCCAACAATGTGTTTATTCCAAAGACCCTCACTGGACCAGCATGGATACTGCAAAAACAACAGAACAAATTGTAAATATGTATGAAGAACTCTAAGGAGGACTCCTTTGAACAGACTTAGAACAAAATATTATTATTATTATTATTTAAATATATTTTATTGATTTTTTACAGAGAGGAAGGGAAAGAGATAGAGAGAGTTAGAAACATCGATGAGAGAGAAACATCAATCAGCTGCCTCCTGCACATCTCCTATTGGGGATGTGCCCGCAACCCAGGTACATGCCCTTGACCGGAATCGAACCTGGGACCTTTCAGTCCGCAGGCCGATGCTCTATTCACTGAGCCAAACCGGTTTCGGCAGAACAAAATATTATTAATTAATGGGAATAAGTGAAATGCAGGATCTCAGTGCATTTAATTAATAAAGGTTGTTTTAAAGCAACTTTGTATAATGAAGTCATATTTAACGTATTTATAATTCCATAAGAAATCTACAAGCCCTGCCTGGTTTGGCTCAGTGGATAGAGCGTTGGCCTGCGGACTGAAGGGTCCCAGGTTCGATTCTGGTCAAGGGCATGTACCTTGGTTGTGAGCACATCCCCAGTGGGAGGTGTGCAGGGGGCAGCTGATCGATGCTTCTCTCTCATCAATGTTTCTAACTCTCTATCCCTCTCCCTTCCTCTCTGTAAAAAAATCAATAAAGATATAAAGAAAGAAATCTATAATATGAAAATTGCATATTGTAATTATTTACTTATTTTGCATTACCTAGATTTAAAAAAAAAAATCTTACTCATATACTTTTCCCAGAAACATACCCAACCAACCACAATCTCATATTACTGCTTATTCTTTGCAATCCACTCTATACTCTATTATTGTACCAAAAGATATTATGATCCTCAGCTTCTTGAGTATTAGGGACTCTCTCTATGCCTTCACATGAAACGAGATTTCAAAACAGGAGACATGTCTTGTGACACAATCCCACGTCATTATATCAGGAATTATTTTGACAGAAAACATAAATAAAGCTCAGGTCATTTACAAAAATATCATAACTTCTTATTTTCTCCACTTCAGCAGGAATGTACTTTGGCATGATATATAGATTTCAATGAAGGTTATGTATCCCTTTCTCTTATCACACACACATAAGACTGGTCTGCTGTTATTTATCCTTCCTGTGCTCTTATTCTGGTGCTCACCTGTATCATTGCGCTTTCATTTTCCTGTTCTTCTTGAATTACCTTCTGATCCTCTACCTCCTCTTAAATCTAAGCATATTTATTAGAAGTACAAGCATCAAACTCTATTTTATAGTTGTGCCCAAAGATTTACCTATTGAGATACTTACTCTTTTATTATAAATTATTCATTTCAGCTTTCCTTTGCCTTACACTTAGGGCATTAGCATTGCTTTTACATTGTGTGGATGGGTTATGTTACTTGTAAATCGCTTTCAGGATTATCAAAGTGGTGTTACAAAATGTGCTATAAAAAGAGGGTGTTGGGTTGGGCTCTCAGGGAGGGGAGAGGCGGAGCTCCGAGGCCCCAGAGCTGAGAACAAGTGCCCCAGAACAGGTTTCTCAACCAGGGGCAATTTTGCCCCCAGTGGCCATTTGGCAATCTGTGGAGACACTGTTTAACGCCCCTGGGGACGGTGCTCCTGGCATGTAGGGGGTGTGGTCTAGGAGGCACACGACAGCTCCACAACACAGAATTGTCTGACAAAATGACAACAGGACTGAAGTCGACAAACCCTGATCCATAAAACTCTCCCATGTGCGGTTTGTGGTTACCACACAAACATCATTACGCAGCCCATGGCTGTCATTAAGGGAAACAGAATGGGGTGGGAGGGCGAGTATATGGACTCTATGTACTTTGCTCAACTATTCTGGGAATTTAAAACTGTACTAAAAAATAAGATATATTATTATATTTTTTAAACCACGTTGGTCATTGTATGAGGCTAGACCCCAACCCCATTGTACACATGGACACAATGTATTGTTCGTAAGGTTTGAGCGCCCACCCCGTTTTTCAGCCACGCAGCTACTCTCTCTGTAGGGGGACAGCTGCACTCTGTTTTGTTTGGAAGTTCGCCAAGACTTGGTCACCATTTCAGAAAAGCACGTCTCCCACGGCGGCCTGGTGGTCTTTCGGCGGCCGGTCTGCCAGGCGCCTGGACACGACGCCTTTGCCGCCGTTGCATCCACTGAAGTTCTATACAGACCGCTTCCCTGTGCCTGAGCGTTCCCACACTCAAACACACTTTTTTTATTACTAGATACTTCTTCTTTTTTTTTTTTTTACTAGATACTTCTTTATCCTGAGTAGTACAAGTAGGATTTTATATTGACATTAAATTTTTGTGTATAGGTAGGTTTCATTATCTATTCATTTCACTGGAGGATAGTAATAAAATCTTTGTTATTACAGCGTGGCTGATTCTGATGGAATTGAGAACGTCTCCTTTAAAATGAAATCCAAACTCCTTACTCAGCACTCAGGCCTGTCATAACCAGCCCGCCTGTCGCCGAGCCCCTGCCAGGTCCTTCCACCGTGCCTGCCAAAGGGATCTATTTGTATGTCCCAGAATGTGTCAACATTCTCACGTCCCTGGTTGGTACAGGCGGTTCTCTCGCTGAAAGGCCCTCGATCCTCTTCAGACAGGTCTCAGACGATGCTGTGTTCCCCACCTCAGCTCCTCACATCCTTCCTTTGAAACTTGTGCCTCGGCTGTGCATCACCTGCACTGCCAGTTACCGAAGTTTCTTAAAAGGACCCATTTTTCAGAAACAAATTGTAATTTATATTAAGTTTATAAACAGATTTATTTTTAAATTAAAATAAATTCTTTTTTTTAAATATATTTTATTGATTTTTTACAGAGAGGAAAGGAGAGGGATAGAGAGCCAGAAACATCGATGAGAGAGAAACATCCATCAGCTGCCTCCCGCACATCCCCCACTGGGGATATGCCTGCAACCCAGGTACATGCCCCTGACCGGAACCGAACCTGGGACCCCTCAGTCCGCAGGCCAACGCTCTATCCACTGAGCCAAACCGGTTTCAGCTAAAATAAATTCTTAAACGTTGTTTAAACAAATTTATATTTTTAATTTATCTATATTTAATTTGTTTTTTTAATTCTAGGAAGTGTATTTTTATTTATTTATTTTTAATTTTTATTTTTTTAATATATTTTATTGATTTTTTACAGAGAGGAAGGGAGAGAGATAGAGAGTTAGAAACATCAATGAGAGAGAAACATCAATCAGCTGCCTCCTGGACATCCCCTACTGGGAATGTGCCCACAACCCAGGTACATGCCCTTGACCGGAATCGAACCTGGGACCCTTCAGTCCGCAGGCCGACGCTCTATCCACTGAGCCAAACCGGTTTCGGCAAGGAAGTGTATTTTAAAATTTTATTATACTTAATTTTAATAAGTTTATTCATTAAACTACACATACTTTTATTCTTCAAAGGGTATACAATTACCATAAATAGGAAAGTAGCATGAATAGCCCTAAAAATAAAGCAATTATAAAAATAGAAGAAACAGAAAAGTTATTCATTTCTATTTAGATAAAACGGTCAACAGAAGCCCTTGTTAGAGAAGGAGAGATTAACAGGTATTAGAAACATGCTAGCACTGAATTGAGACGTTCCCCCTTTCAGAAGGCTTGAAAGCAAACTGAAAAGACAGTAAGTTTCTCTTTCAGGGTAATTTAATGCCGCCTCTGTTCTCCCTAAACTCTCTTGCTATCACTGCGATCCCTTTACTCACCATTTATCAAGCACCTGCTACGGACCAGGCTGTGGCGCCAGATGTTTGCAATAATGAAATACGCAGACAAGCAGTCCCCGCGGACACAGTGTTTGGAGGAACACACACACACACACACACACACACACACGGAACCTGGGAGTGGCCATACAACTTCATTACTTAAGAAAGTAATTTGTGATTCAGAGCCTCTCACTTCAGCATCCTCTATATGCACGGTGATTGCAGAGAAAACAAACCACCGCAAATTGTATGAGTTAGAGCAAATTTCAAAATTACGATGCTCTACTGTCTTTCAAAGTTTTTCACAATAAAAACTTTGTTTGATGTGATGTGACCTGGGACCGCAGAAAGTAATTTTTTCTTTTTCTTTTTTTTTTTTTTTCGGCAGCGGTGGGCGAGCACAAGCGGAGGCTGAGGAAGGAGCCGGGCTGCCCTCCGGGTCACCCTTTCCCCGGAGCCTTCGCTGACAGTGGTTCTCAACCTTCTGGCCCTTTAAATACAGTTCCTCATGTTGTGACCCAACCATAAAATTATTTTCGTTGCTACTTCATAACTGTCATGTTGCCACTGTGATGAATCGTCATGTAAATATCTGATATGCAGGATGGTCTTAGGCGACCCCTGTGAAAGGGTCGTTTGACCGCCAAAGGGGTCGCGACCCACAGGTTGAGAACCGCTGGTTAAGCTCTCGCTGCTCTGTCACAGCTCAGTCTCCCCGCCAGCGAGAAGTCCGCCAGGACGCCCCACGGGGGCCCAAGCCTGTGCTGTGCGCCCCACAGACCCGGCGGTTCCCAGCGCCCGCTGGAGGGGAAGGGGCCGTCTGTCCGTCTGCCATGCGGGCCGGCCTGGGAGCTCCGCCTGCACCGGCCGAGGCGAGCCGCAGCCCCATTCGGTTACACCCTCCGCCCGGGCTGGCGAGCCGGCCCCGCCGTGGGCTCCCACGTTAGGGGGCGCTGGCGCGACTCCGGCAGCACAGGGAGTCGCGGGGCAGGACACCGCGCCAGGGCAGCTCTGGGTCTCGGCGCGGGGAGCGGGGTACCTGCCTCACCCCGCCTGCAGGGGGCCCGCACAGCCGCCTGCCGAAGGGGAGGCGCCGGGGGCCCTCCCGGACCCACCGCCTCCAAGCCGCACTGGGCTGCGGGGGAACCCGCAGGGTCCGGGGACCCCGAGGCAGGGCCAGGGTCCGACCCCCGGGTCCCGAGCCCAGGCCGGGCGATGGAGAGGGGCGGTGCGACGCTCTGTCCCGCCCCGGGGGCGGAGCCGAGCCGGAGCCTGCGGAAGGTTAGAGCCGGGGAAATTGGCCTGCGACTCCCTCCCCTCCCGCTCTCACGCCTCTCCCCCCACTTTCGAGGAGACCCGGTCCCCTCCCTCTGCGCGCCGCCGGCCGGAACGAGCCTCCCGGGCGCCCTGGTCCTCGGCCCCGCGCAGGTGCAGGTGCGGCATCCCACCTCTCTCCCCCCGGGAGCATCGCGCGGGGCGGCCATGGCGCGAGGAGACGTCCCGCAGGACAGGCAAGTTGGGGGTCCAGGGGGGTGTGCGGAAATCCGGTGGCCGTGGGCGGCGCAGACCCGCTTCCTTGGGCGCGCTAAGGCGCAAAGCCGAGCGGATGGAACTACAATTCCCATTAGCCGCCTCCCTCCGCGGCCTGCGCCAGGGTGATGGGGGCTGTAGTCCGCTCCGCCGCGAGGATGGGGGAGGCGTGGGGGACGGGAGGGGCGCCCGAGGAGCCGCGTCCTCGGGGTGACCTTCTGACTGACCCCCACAGCTACCACCTGGTCGGGGTCAGCTTCTTTGTCCTTGGGCTGGGCACGCTCCTTCCCTGGAACTTCTTCATCACGGCCATCCCGGTGAGACTCGCGGCGGAGTGACAGCCCCACGGCCACAACCGCCCTCTGTCCCTGCGACGCCGCCTTTGACTCCTCCTTGTGCCCGGGCGCCCGCTGAAGCGTGGAGCCCCTGAGAGAGGTGCCCCTCTGGCTAGGAAGGTCAAGCTTTCGGGGCTGCCCGATCCTAGAGGGCAAGGCCACCGGCCCAGGGGGTCCTGGGCTAGTCACTCCAGAATGGCACCCACAGTACGAGTTCCATTCATTCATCCAACAGAGTAAATGTGCACCTACTGTGGGCCACCCCGGTCTTGGCACTGGGGGCACTGGAGGGCACAGCAGAGGAAGGCTGCATCCTCAGAGCTGAGTTCTCGCCGGGGAAGGCAGGAATGTAGCGCTGTTCTCTCTGGGACTGGGTTGTTCGTATACATTCAGTACAGCTTTCTAGACGCTCCTCGGTGCCCGGCTCTGTGCTGGGCCCTGCAGACCCCAAACTGAATTCGCCCCTGGTCTAGAAAGCAAGGTGAGTGCCAGGGAGCTATTAATAATGTAGGGAAACGTGACCCTGGCCTCCCAGGCTTGGGTCTCCAGGGGAGGGAACAGAGCAAGAGATGGGGCACAAAGGGAGGCTGGGCCCTGGTTCTGAAGGCCCCAAATGCTGTTTCCAAACCTTGAGGCTTTGCCCTGCAGGCCACAGGGAGCCGTGGGCACTGGGAGGGGGGGTTAAGCAGGGTGTGCGTTCCAGAGAGAGTGTGGTTGGCCAGCACGTAGGCCAGAGCCTGGCTTACTGTAGCGCTCAGTGAGTACTCAGGAACCTAGAAGCCGCTGCTGGAGTGGCGGTGGGGGCTGGAGCCAGGACACTGGTGGAGAGGGGTGATCTGGAGATGCAGCAAGGCCCCGCTGGGGGCTCTTAGGGCTCGGCTCTGTTCCAGATCTCAGCCGTTCGATTCAGTGCACATTCACTGAGCTCCAACTGTGCCAGGTTCCGGGAACAGGACAAGGACAGACAGGCAGTCCCCACAGAAATTAACCGAACCATCCCAAGGCGGGGCCGGCAGCGGGGGGGGGGGGGGGGCGGGCGGTTCCTGAGGGTGTGCTGGAGGGTGACCCTGTCCCCCTCTCCCGGACCCCTGGCAGTACTTCCAGGGGCGGCTGGCGGGGGCCAACAGCACGATTGTGACCTTGAGCACCAACCACACTGGCCCTGCAGACACCTTCAACTTCAACAACTGGGTGACGCTGCTGTCCCAGCTGCCCCTGCTGCTCTTCACACTCCTCAACTCCTTCCTGTACCAGTGGTGAGAGGCCCGCCTCCGGACTCCCTCCCAGGCCATCCTCTGTCGTCCCTGCCCCACCCCTGCAGAGGCAGCTCCATCTGGGCCCAGGGAAGACCGCCCTTCCTTCCTCCACACTCCCTGCATCTTCCCCCACCCCCTGCCCAGCCCTGGGCTGGACCTCCTGCCACCTCCCTCGGCCTGACCTGGGTCCAGCTGATGCCCACTCTGCCCCCCTTATGAGCAGCATCCCTGAGACGGTGCGGATTCTGGGCAGCCTGCTGGTCATCCTGCTGCTCTTTGCCCTGACGGCGGCGTTGGTCAAGGTGGACATGACACCCGGACCCTTCTTCTCCATCACCATGGCCTCTGTCTGGTTCATCAACTGTGAGGACCACTGCCCCTACCCACCTCCTTGCCCAGCCCCCCCACACCCCCCGTCCAGGACTTCAGCCCAGCCTCCTTTTTGTAACTAAAAGGGCCCAATGTATCCAAAAAGGGAAGGCAGCAGCAGCAGCACCCAGATCCCTGATGAGAAACCGAGGCCCAGAGGGAGAGGAAAAGTCACTGACAGGCCCCCGTTGCTCTAAGAGCTGGCCTCCTGACCCCTAGACCTGCAAGTGTATGGCTGCACCTCCGAAGAGGAGTGAATGGGGGTTGTTACCCCAGAGGATGCCTACCAACCTCATCCAGAGTCCGCAGTGTGTCCTGTGACACCCCCCAGGGAGCCCCTGAGGCCCACCTAGCTGAGCCGCAGTCCCCATTCTTGTCCCTCCACAGCCTTCTGTGCAGTTCTGCAGGGCAGCCTCTTTGGACAGCTGGGCACCATGCCCTCCACCTACAGCACCCTCTTCCTCAGCGGCCAGGGCCTGGCTGGGATCTTTGCTGCTCTTGCCATGCTCATGTCCATGGCCAGTGAGTAGACTTGGGGGACTGGGGGCAGGGGGACGGGGGCGGGGAGGGTGGCCTCTGGGATTCTGGGGGGTTGGGAGAGTGTGCCAGGAGTGAGATGCTCTGGGATCTGGGTGGAGACAGAGGTGATGGGGATTGGGTTTGGGTTTTACAGTGAGGGAGTGACTGGGTGAGGATTGGGTTAACTTGGAGCCAGGGGCAGGATTCCTGAGGCCAACAGTGACATGTCGCTGCAGGTGAGGTTGAGGCAAGGAGGAACAGGTTTGGGATTCAGATAGATTGTGTTCAAATCACAGTTCCTCTGCCCCCTAGTGGCGGGGCATTGGACAAAGCACCTAACCTGTGTCAGTTTCCTCACCAACATCGTTATTATGGTTCCATCATCAGATTGTAAGGAGCATGCAGTAATAATGAGCACATAGTAGGTGCTCAAAAACAAACAGTACAGTGCGAGTGCGAGTGAGAGAGGTGAAGGGCTGGGCTGGGGCCCTGACCAGATTCCCGCGTTGATTGTGAGAGGAGTGGGAGAGGCCGGGAGGTGAGTCTGAGGCGGTCATAGTAGGAAGTGGGAGCTGAGTTGTTATTCCTGTGGGAGCAAGTGGGCCCGGCCACCTCCCGCTGCAGCTGGAGTTCCCTCACAGGCGGCGTGGATGCCCAGACCTCAGCCCTGGGGTACTTCATCACACCCTGCGTGGGCATCTTCGTGTCCATCGTGTGTTACCTGAGCCTGCCCTACATGGTGAGCCTGGCATTGAAGTCGAGGCTGCACTTCAGAGCATCTCAGATACAGCCCTGACCTGAGCCTGACGCCCCAAGAGACACCAAGGGAGGTGGAGGGGCCTAGCCCCAGTCCTGATCCCCAAAGGAGTCAGCCACTAGGGGACCCCAGCCTGTGGCGAGCCGGCACGGCCATGGCATACTCAGCCCCAGGGCATCTTATGTGCCACGCCAGCTCAGCCTGGCTCAGTGACCCTGAGTGGGGGCGGTGAAGGATTAAGAAAAGACAGACAAGAGAATGAGCTGGGTCTCAGTGGGACGCTGCCCCTCTGATGGACAGCGCCTGCACCCACAAGCCGTGTCTTTATTTTATAGCAGATGTGCGAGGCAAAGTCAGGGTGTGACCAAGATGTTTACAACATTCTCGTGGGTTTCAGTCCCACTCAGCTACATGCACCTGAACTCTGTCACTCAGGCACGTGGGGCCACGTGTTCGGACCACAGGTTCAAGCTCACAGCTAGAGCTGTTGGCTATAATTGTGCTGGGAGGGCTCTGCCCTCCAGCTGGGACTTGCACGTGGCCATGAGAGGACTGTGCCCTCTCCTCAGTCCAAGGCTTGACCCTGTCCAAACACTGTAGCCGCGCCCCACACAGCCTCTAAGCCAACAGGGTGTGGAGGGATCCGGACACCTCAACCGAGCCCGGCAGGACCAACGCTTGCCTTCTGCAGGAGCTGGCCCGCTACTACCTGGCCAGGAAACCATCGCTGGCACAAGGTCAGGAGCTGGAGACCAAAGCTGAGCTCCTCCGGTCTGGTGAGCCCTGGGCCCTGCTGGGCAGGGGGAGGCCCAGAGGAAGCTAGAGGCACCTCCCGGGGAAAGACGTGCTTTCTGTCTCCAACTAGAGCCCTCCCCGCTAGTGGTAGCCTTGTATGAGCAGAGGCAGAAAAAAAAATCATGAACGAAGCCATCCCTTTGCCCTTTGGGCCTCAGAGTCCTCCTCCATAAGGGGGAGGCAGTAGCACTTCAGGCATGCAAGTTCTGGATCCGAATGCATCTGAGTTTGAGTTCCAGCTTCACAACATCCAAGCTGTGTGGCCTCAGGCAAGTCACTGAACCCCCCTGAGCCTCCATGTCCTTACTTATAGAGCCACGGCAGTGAGATAGTCCCTTCAAGGTGCTTAATCTACCCAGCACATGCATGTGCTTCATAAATAGTAGCCAAGCCTATTTCTGTTGTTAATTCTCTTTGCCTAAACCCTGGGCTGAAGGAGGGTCACTTGTTTTAATTGCTGGGAATCTCCCCTCATAGGTAAGGTTCACAGGCATGACCCTCCCGTCCCTCTTGCCCCAGATGAGAAGAACGGGATTCCCAACAGCCCTCAGAAGGCAGCCCTGACTCTGGAACTTGACCCTGAGAAGGAGCCAGAGCAGGAGCCTGAAGAAACCCAGAAGCCAGGAAAACCTTCAGTTTTCATTGTCTTCCGAAAGGTTTGCCTTGGATATAACCCCCAACCACCACCCCTGGGGAAGAGACGCCGCTCTCTCTGGCCCTCCCCAGAGACTCAGAACGGAACGGGGCCTTAGTATTCACCTGGTCCACCCCAAGGTGGCAGGGTCAGTGGGTCGCGGACACAGCGGAGCCAGGCCCCAGGTGTCCTGCTCCTGGGCCAGGCATCTGGCAGGAGGGTGGGGGCTGAATGTTAGGCCCCAGGCCTGCCCCCCCTGCTCACACCCCTGCCTCCGGCTCCCAGATCTGGCTGACGGCGCTGTGCCTTGTGTTGGTCTTCACAGTCACCCTGTCTGTCTTCCCCGCCATCACAGCCATGGTGACCAGCTCCACCAGTCCTGGGAAGTGGAGTGAGTGTTGGGAAGTGGAAGAGGGCTGGGCAGGGGAGTGAAGGGGAGAGCAGGAGGAGGGGAGTGGGGACCAGGATGAGCCTCTCTCTCTCCCAGGTCAGTTCTTCAACCCCATCTGCTGCTTCCTGCTCTTCAACATCATGGACTGCCTGGGCCGGAGCCTGACCTCGTACTTCATGTGGGTGAGCACACCTGGGCGGGGGGCCTGGAGGTTCTAGGAAGCAGCTGGATAGCAGAGGGTGTGAAAGAGCACAGAACGGGCATTTCCCAACAGTCCACCTGTCTGGGCCTGGAATGGACAGACACCAAGTGGCAGTGAGCAGCGGCTCCGAGAGGTATGCAAGCCCAGGCTTGCACTGGGAGCTCCTTGGAAGCGGACACTCTGTCCAGTTGACCCGTGTCCTCAGCATCCAGCCCAGGGCCAGCCCTCTGTGCTTGGAGACGTGCGTGGAGATTTCTGCGCCACGTGAGAGCGGGCACAACAGTCCGAGTGTTTGCATAGCTTTGAGCCAAGGTGCTGCGTCATTAAATGAAATCTCTCAAAGAGACACAATAAACACAGTAGGTCCAAGAGGAGCTGCTCTGACCCAAGCAGGATGGGGCTTGGATCCCCAGCTTCCAATCCCATTCGGCAGCCCCATCCGCCCCAAAGGGGCCTGTGGAACCCCCAGGGATGTTCGGAGGAACCAAGTTTGAAAACCAAAGATGCCGTCTAAGGCCTCTTCCCGTTCTGTGATGGAGAGACCACAGGCTGGGGATGGGCAGAGGCAGAGGCCGGTCCTTGCGCGCTGTGTGGCCTTGGCCCACCCCCTCGCCCTCCACAGGCCCAAGAGCTGGGTCCTGACCAGCTCATGTAGGGCGGCTCAGGGGAAGTGAGGCATGAGTCTATCGGGGTGCTCGCAGGGACTGCCCTGACCCCAGCTTCTGCCGCAGCCGGACCAGGACAGCCGGCTGCTGCCCCTGCTGGTCTGCCTGCGCGTCCTGTTCATTCCGCTCTTCATGCTGTGCCACGTGCCCCAGAGGTCCCGGCTGCCCACCCTCTTCCCCCAGGACGCCTACTTCATCACCTTCATGATGGTCTTCGCTGTTTCCAATGGTTACCTGGTGTCCCTCACCATGTGCCTGGCGCCCAGGTCTGGGGACGGCCCGGGAGGGCCTGGGGGTGGGAGGTGGGTTAACTCTTTGAGGGGGGACAGCCTACAAGGGGAGGCTCATTCTGCTCTGGCCAGCCCTGCCCCAGCTGCCTCCAGGCCTCGCTGGTGCCACCCTGTCAGCCCAGGAGCTAGGTAGATGATGACTCCACTGGGGAGGTTCCTGCCTGGGGAAAGTCACCCAGGCACTGGTTCTGGGGCCTCCTCGCTGGGCCTCAGTTTCCCCATCTGTGAGATAAACGGGTTGGACTCTTATTTCTTTGGGCCCAGATACTCCCCAATTCTCAGTTGAAGGGGAGCTGAAGTTTTGCTCTCAAGCAGGGTTCATAGGCTATTAGTGTCGGGACAATGGAGTTGAGAATCCAGAGGTGATGGGGCGGGCAGTGTGGGGACGTTTTATCAAGAGGGACAGCAGAATCTAGAATCCGAGAATACTGGACCCCAGGGGCCTAGAGATGTCCTTGTCCAGGGCCCCCGTTTCACCGATCGGGAAACAAGTCCGGAGAGAAGGGCCTCATTCCCGTGACTGGAGGTTGGGTCAGCACAGGCCAGAACTCAGTGTCCCCTAAGGAGGGCGGGGCCTCCGGGGCTGGGTCCGGGTTGGGCAGGGCATGGTCTAAGAGCTCCTGTCCCTGTGTGTTCTAGGCAGGTGCTGCCACACGAGAGGGAGGTGGCCGGCGCCCTCATGACCTTCTTCCTGGCCCTGGGGCTGTCCTGCGGGGCCTCCCTCTCCTTCCTCTTCAAGGCACTGCTCTGAAGGCTCTCCCAGCAGCTCTCTTCTCGCCGCCCCTTCAGAGCCGAGACCCAGGGCAGAGGAGTGGCGAGCCAGCCCAGGCTCTGCTGGGCGGGGGCCCCTTGGTCTGGAGGTGCCAGGAGGAGGCAGGTGCCGTTTCCTTCCCGGGCTTCCTCGGGGTGCTGCGAGGAAGACTTCACCACCGGTCATGCCAACCCTCCCCCAGGGTGGAGGCGACGCTCGGAGACGGACACTACCCAGAAGCACCGAAGCCCTCCCTGAGCAGGTGGCGGTCGGGGCAGGGACCAAGGGCCTGGCCCTGCCAGCACCGGGAGCGCATGTATCTGTTGGTCACAGAACACAACCCTGGCCATCGAGGGAGATCCCAGGCCACAGCGGGGCCTTGCCGAGGGTGCGGCTGGTGTGGCCCCAGCCTCAGGTTCCGAGCGGGAGTGTGGGCCGGCCCAGGGCAGGAACTCTTCTGCTCCCCAGGCCTCAGCGACCCCGTGGTCAGGTCTCTCGGACCCCAGGACAGAGGATGCCAGGGAAGTTGAGGGGAGCAGGGAGAGAGAACAGAAGTAGTGATCTGAGGGTGCTCAAAGGACCGTCTGGGCCTCAGACAATGTTTTTGTTGCCAACACTGTCTCCACCCCAAGAGCCCAGGGGGCGTGGCCCCAGGTCTGTAGTTAGCCTGCATGTGTGCACTGTGCTTCACGGTGTGCAAAGCTCTTCCACGCCTGCTCTCTCACAGGCCGCATTGAGGCCCTTGGAGGGAGCCAGGCAGGGATTGTGCTCCCCCTTTGTACAGGTGAGGAAACCGAGTCCCGGGGTAAGTGGCCGATTCGCAGCAGAGCTGGGGCCCCTCCTCCCTGTAGGTGCTGTTCTTCCAGCCCAGTTCCTGCTTCTCTCCCTCCAGGGCCTCAAAGCACAGCGCTGAGCACTTACTCCCCGTTTCTGCTGTTTCTGATCCTGCTCCTGGGTCCAATAGCAATCTTCATTTGTATAATGAGGCCTCTGAGTCTTTCTTTCCAAAGTGCTTTCAGCTCTATTGGCTTTGATGAGCTGCGTGGGGTCGGGATGGTTGTACCCATTTAGCAGTTGGGATGACTGAGGCCCAAGAGGGGCAAGGATTTGTGAGCATTCCTGCCATGGCCTAGGGATACTGACCTGCAAGGAGCCCTGTACTCCTGGGCAGAGCACTGGGCTGCATGGACGACAATCACTCTTCCAGGCTCCCTGCATCAGGCTTCCCTTTCTCAGAAATGGAGCTTTATAGAGGCAGCCAGCTGGTTCTGAGGGACGGAGGAGCGGCCTGCTTCACACACCCCTGTCCTACCATGCCCAACCCAGAGAAAAGCACGGTGGGTTTTTTGCCATTTTAGGCACTGACCTTGCTGCCCACTTGCCCTCCTCCCTTCTGTGAACAGTCCCTGAGGAGCTGTTCTATACCGGGAGCTGAGCCAGCCCCCTGCTCAGAAGCCAGAGGCGGTTTTGATATCAAAGAGGAAAGCGAAGCAATATATGGCCTTGACAGCTGACATACAAGCCACAGGAAGATCCCAAGTGAGGATTCATTCTTTTGACCACAATTCATGGTGCCAGGCCCTGGCTGGTCTGGTGACCCTGAAACAGAGAAGGAGTGGTCGGTGTTCCCAAGGCCATAGGAGACAATGCAACTTGTCCTGGGGTTTCTGAAGGCCCTGGGCCTTCTGGGAAGTCAGGGCAGGCATCCCAAAGGAAGCATTCCCCCAGCTGGGTCTTGAGGGATGAATATGAGTTTGCTGGGCTGGAGTGGGGGAAGGGCACCCCAGGCAGAGGTACTGGAGGGTGTGGAAGGCATGGACATGGAATATTCAGGGAACAGTGGGGACTTCTGGCAGGGCGTGGGGTGAGGAAGCCCCTAGGATGTGAGGGAGGGAGAAGAGAGGTTGAGGCTGGAGCAGTGGGTTGGGACAAATGGTAAAGAACCTTAGCAATGAGGACTAAAGGGGAGTAGAAAGAGGAGGAGGGATGCAGGAGAGAAGAGGGCATTTGCCTCTACAGAGGCTGCTTAACTTAGAGGTTTAGTGCCTGTTAAGAGTTCTAAAACCAAAGCCAGGCCTTTCAGAATGCAAGGTGGTTCAACATACAGAAACACATCGGTGTAAACACCACACGGCACCTGAATAGAATGGAGGGGGAAACCACATGATCATCTCAATTGATGCAGAAAAAGCAGCTGACAAAATCCAACACTTCAAGATGAAAACACTCAACAAATGAGGAATAGATGGGAACTTCCTCAGCCTGATAAAGGGCATTTATGGAAAATCCATCGCTAGTGTCATACTCAATGTGAAGGACTGAAAGCCGTGCCCCCCCCCCCGCCCCCACCAAGGTCAGGAACAAGAAGAGGATCCCCACTCGTACCACTTCATCTCTTCACCTTTGTACTGGAAGTTCTAGCCTGAGCAATTTGGCAAGAAAGAGAAATAGGCATCCAAATTGAAAATGGAGTAAAACTACCCAGATTCACAGATGATATATACATATACAGAAAATCCTAAAGAATACACACACACACAACTATTAGAGGTAATAAGTGAATTTAGTAAAGTTTCAGGATTCAAGATCAAATACAGTAGTATTTCTACACATTGTTTTTTTGTTTTTTTAAAGAATATTGTATATTTTATTATTTGTACACTCTGTGTTATATATCCTTTATTTTTTAAAATACTTTTTTATTGATTTTAGAGAGGAAGGGAGAGAGAGAGAGAGAAACATCAGTGATGAGAGAGAATCATTGGCCAGCCTCCTGCATGCCGCCTACTGGGGATCAAGCCTGCAATCCCAGGCATGTTTCCTTGGCTGGAATCGAACCTGGGACCCTTCAGTCCGCAGGCCAACACTCTATCCACTGAACCAAACCAACTAGGGCTGATGAGTGGGTTTTCCTCCCTCACCAGGCCATACTCTGACACACGCTGAGTGTCCTACCATGGAACTCCATCTGCTGGGAGAGCATCGGATTCCACAAGTTAAGGACTCAGTCCCGTAAGACTGCGCCGCTGCAGATGCCAATGGCAAGTCCAGGGTGTAACCTGCACTTCTGACCAACTGGCTATAAATCAGACTCCAGCACCCCTGCCCTGGGGTTCAATTAATTTGCTAGAGCAGCTCACAGCAGTCAGAGAAACATGTTCTTGCTGGATCACAGATTTATTATAAAAGCTAGAAGTCAGGACCAGCCAGATGGGAGAGCTGCAGAGGGCAAGGTCTGTGGGAAGCAGACCTCTTGGTAGTGGTTTTTAACTGCTCTTCGAATGTCTCATGCCCCACTCCATCACAGCCAGCCCCTGACCCTGGCCAGGCCCCACAAGAGGGGCTTTCGGCCTTCCTCTGGCCCTTCCATGTGGCTTTCCTTGATAATGGCCAAGCCCAGTCACTACTTTTCAGTCTCCCTTAGACTAGAGGCCCTGGGGACACTTCAGAAGCCTCTGATTTACTGGTCCAAAAAACGAGAATTGGTGCCTGCTGTGGGCTAGCATTGCCGTGGGTGAGGGAAGGTATTGTGGGCAGACGCCCCCGCCAATTGAGGCAGAAAATAGGTGTTGGATGAGTACCGTAGGTGAAACGCAGATGCTCAAAGGGCTGAGTGGGCAGGAAGGTGCGGGGTTGAGACTTTGGCAAAGGAAAGACTGTCTGCAAAGGGGGAGTCACTCTTACACTCTGGCCAGTTGTCACCCTGCGGGAACGAAGCCTGGTATTGCCAGATCTTCCAGAATTCAGAACAGAAGCTGGAAATGTGGGTTTTATGTCCAATCTCCTGGTGCACCAAAGTTAACCACTAATGTAATTTAAATTGTGTTGTTGTTTTAAACACTGAGCAGGTCGAAGAAAGCCCACATGGCATCAGATCTGGCTTCTGTGCCTCCGGTTTCCGAGGCCTGAAAGGCTCTGCGCACCATTTTCTCCTCTGGCGCAGGTCAGCAGGTCACCATCGAACACCTTCAGGGGCATGCCTGTCCCCTGCAAGGCCTCCTTCCCAGCTCCGGAGGTGTTATTGCTGGGGGCTGTGGAATACAGGGCTCCTGGCCACTTTTCAGCTCAACAACCTTGACTCCCACTGCCTGCGGAGCAGTGGAGAAACGCCTTGCCCTGTCCCAGAGCACCTTCCCAAGATTCACAGCGCCCAATAGTTATTACCAATAATTGATGAATCAGTCCAAGTACCTGCCCTTCCCCCCAGACTCTCCTCTTCTAAAGAACCCACGGTTCAATTAGTCACAAACACCCACTAAGCACCTTTGTATAAATAAGGCTGGTGGTAGAATACTCAAGACCTTCTGCGAGTGTGTGTGTGTGTGTGTGTGTGTGTGTGTGTGTGTGTGTGTTCAGGAAGAAGGTGTGCGGATACAAGGTCTCCCTCCTGGGAGGGTTGCTGTAGGGAGGAAAATCACTGGGCTGAATAGAGTAGTAATTAAGGATCAAATACCACCCTCACCACCACCACCACCCCCGCGTGAATTCCACTACTGTAGTCAGGGAAAGGGTGATTCTAGGAGGTGCTTCTCTGATTAATAAACAGGCCCCTAATTTGGCATTGGCCAGAATTTTGGTTCTGGTCTTCAAGTGCCACCGAGCCCCGGGCCCTCTAAGGCAGTGGTTCTCAACCTTCCTAATGCCGCGACCCTTTCATACAGTTCCTCATGTGGTGGTGACCCCCAACCATAAAATTATTTTCGTTGCTACTTCATAACTGTCATGTTGCTACTGTTATGAATCGTCATGTAAATATCTGATATGCAGGATGTATTTTCGTTGTTACAAATTGAACATAATTAAAGCATAGTGATTCATCACAAAAACAATATGTCATTATATATGTGTTTTCCGATGGTCTTAGGCGACCCCTGTGAAAGGGTCGTTCGACCCCCAAAGGGGTCGCGACCCACAGGTTGAGAACCGCTGCCTAAGGCGAAAGAGAAGTACTCCTCCAACGCCGCCCAGAGGGTTCCGATACAGGGTATAGGAAGAGCCTGAGGCGGGAGGAGACGCGTGGTGAACTGGGGCACTGGTTGGATCACATTGTCCCCAGCGTGGTGCTCCAGACCCGCGGGATATAGAAAATAAAGAGCCATCTCCTGTGTAAAACGCGACCGACGAGGATGGGATTCGAACCCACGCGTGCAAAGCACAATGGATTAGCAGTCCATCGCCTTAACCACTCGGCCACCTCGTCCCACGCGCAAGCCTACCTTTCTAAATTCCCTTATCTCCTCCGCACCATCTGAGCCCCCTCCTACACCCACTGTTCAGCGCAGCCCTGGTAGGATCTCCTGGAGGTTGAAACCGCAGAAAGAAAAGGTTTCTGTGTGTTCCTTTCCTCCCGCCGCAGCCGCGAACCCGCACCATCCGTCACCCAGCTGCAGCTGAGCTCTGCCGCGGTTTCCCTCCCTGAGCCCGGGGCGAGCGCGTCAACGTTTCGGGACTCGGTCGGTCCGGGGGGCGGGGATCACGGACTGGCCCGGAGGGAGTGGGTGCTTGTTTCTGGGAACCCAGCGGTGCCGCCTCGGGCAGAGCCAGCGTTTGCAAAGCGCGCCGCGCGGGCGGCGAGTGCAGTCGCTCCTCCAGGCGTGCAGGGGGCGCCCTGGCACTCCCGGGGCCCGAGCGGGCGGGAGGGGCTGTGCCCGGAGTTCGGCTCGGCTCGGCTCGCCTCGGCTGCGCTCGGCAGGCTGCGGTAAATCCGGGCTTGCGGCGGTTGGCGAGGCTGTGGCCGGGTGGTCCCTGCTGCGCCACGAGCCCCGAGAGCCATGCAGATGTCCTACGCCATCCGGTGCGCTTTCTACCAGCTGCTGCTGGCCGCGCTAATGCTGGTGGCGATGCTGCAGCTACTCTACCTGTCGCTGCTGTCCGGGCTCCACGGACAGGAGGAGCAAGAGCAGTATTTGGAGTTCTTCCCCCCGTCCCCGCGGTCTGTGGACCAGGTCAAGGCGCAGCTCCGCACCGCGCTGGCCTCCGGAGGCGTTCTGGACACCAGTGGCGACTACCGCGTCTACAGGGGGCTACTGAAGACCACCATGGACCCCGATGATGTGATCCTGGCCACGCACGCCAGCGTGGACAACCTGGTGCATCTGTCGGGCCTGTTGGAGCGCTGGGAGGGCCCGCTCTCCGTGTCGGTGTTCGCCGCCACCAAGGAGGAGGCGCAGCTGGCCACGGTGCTGACCTACGCGCTGAGCAGCCACTGCCCCGATATTCGCGCCAGAGTAGCCATGCACCTGGTGTGCCCCTCGCGCTATGAGGCCGCTGTGCCCGATCCCCGGGAGCCGGGGGAGTTTGCCCTGCTGCGGTCCTGCCAGCAGGTCTTTGACAAGCTAGCCAGAGTGGCCCAGCCCGGGATCAACTACGCACTAGGTACCAACGTCTCCTACCCCAATAACCTGCTGAGGAATCTGGCTCGTGAGGGGGCCAACTATGCCCTGGTGATCGATGTGGACATGGTGCCCAGCGAGGGACTGTGGAGAGGCCTGCGGGAAATGCTGGGTCAGAGCAAGCAGTGGGCAGGGACAGCGCTCGTGGTGCCTGCCTTTGAGATCCGCCGAGCCCGCCGCATACCCGCAAATAAGAACGAGCTGCTGAAGCTCTACCAGGTGGACGAGGTGCAGCCGTTCTATTATGGGCTGTGCACGCCCTGCCAGGCGCCCACCAACTACTCCCGCTGGGTCAACCTTCCTGAAGAGACCTTGCTGAGGCCTGCCTACGTGGTGCCTTGGCAGGACCCCTGGGAGCCATTCTACGTGGCTGGAGGCAAGGTTCCCGCCTTTGACGAACGCTTTCGTCAGTACGGCTTCAATCGCATCAGCCAGGTGCCAATAAGGGAGAGGGCAGGGGAAATGGGGCCGGAGGGGTGCTGGGGTCTGGGAGCCATGAGTGGCCCAGGATGGGAAGTGGGCATTGAGGCAGGAGAAATGATAGTTCAGTGGTGGTTGTGGGAGATCCAGGGTGCCCCAGAGGAGTGGGGATGCTGGAGTCGGCCTTAGGATGTCAGTCTTGGCCCTAGAATAATCACCTCTCTGACCTCTGTCTCCCCCTACAGGCCTGTGAGCTGCACGTGGCAGGATTTGATTTCGAGGTGCTGAACGAAGGTTTCCTGATTCATAAGGGCTTCAAAGACACCTTGGATTTCCACCCCCAAAAGGAAGCTGAAAATCAGCACAATAAGATTCTCTACCGCCAGTTCAAACAGGAGTTGAAGGCCAAGTACCCCGACTCCACCCGTCACTGCTGAGTCCTTCCCTGCCCTAGTTTGAGAAATCTCAGCCTCCTCTCTCCTGAGGCTGCCCCTTACGTCTGGTAGGGGTAAGAAATGTCACTCCACTTGGCAATGGGAGCTGTGGTGTTGGAACACTGGACTTTGAATATGGGGTGCTGGGATCAAGTCCTAGCTTTACCACTAACTAGCTGTGTGGCCTTGAGCAAATCCTATTCCCTCTCTGAGCCTCAGCTACGCCGTCTGTAAAAAGGGAGGTGAGAATATCTACCTCACAGAACTGTTGGGAGGCTCAGATGAGATGCTATTTGTGAAAACATTCTGTAAGCTTCGTAAAAATGTGAAGTGTTATTAATATTATTACAGTATTATTGTTTTTGTTATTGTTATTATTAACGATCTTGGGTGGGTAGGCAGTAGAAGAGTGAGAAGTATGAATGGTGCAGAGGGAGAGGTCTGAGTTCTTAACAAAGTGGGCTTTTTGTAAAGAAATCAGATAAAGGCTTTGAATTTAGTTCTCAGCTTTGGGGCTGAAGCCTAAACTTGCTGGTTCTCCCACGCCTCGGGAGTTCTGGAGAAGGGAAGGGTCTGCGAGTCCTGCACCCTAGACTAGACTGAGCTGGGTTGTTTGCCTACCAATGACAATGTAAATAAATGCGTGTTCACAACTACAGTTGGCTCCGTTTCTCTCCTGAACCGGGCAGGCGGAGGGGGCGCGGGTTCTCCTCTTTCACGCCGCGGGGGGTTGGAGGAAGGTGACCGCGGACCCAGGGGCACCACCTGTGAAGCAAGGAAGCCGCCAGGGTTTCTTCCGCAGGCGGACGGCCAGTGTGACTGTCGGATGGTTGCTATGGAAACCAGTGCGCGGTATCCCAGCATGCCTCGCCCCAGCTGTCCAATTGGGAGCTTCCCAGCGGGCACCTCTTGATGACGAATACGGAAGCGCGGACAGGCCCCGCCTCCCAGTAAAGAGAGACCAGCGCTGCGGTTCCGGGAGCCGGGTGGCGGCGGCCAGCACCCGCAGCAGCGGGCACCGGGCACCTGTCGGAGAGTCTCGGACTTGAGGCCGGAGGCTCCACTCCCTGCGGTGCGTAACGCCACCCGTGGCGCCCGGTTCGGTCTCTCCAGCGAGTCGGTCGGAGCCCGCCCCATCGCCAGGGCCAAAGGGGAGACCTAACGGGCCGGACGCGTGCGGGGCCGCGGGAGAGCCAGGGATCCCCTGCCCGTGCCGCGCGTACTGGGGCGGATGGAGCGGGGTGGGAGGCTCCGGGCGCGCCGCGAGGGGCTGAGTCGTCCCCTTCCGGGGGGGGACCATGGAGGCCGCCTTGGAGACGCTCACTTTCTGAAAAGACCATTTGCATGTGCACAACGCCTGCCGTCCCTTACCCCAGCGATCTTTACAAGCTCCGAGTAGCAATGGCTACGCTCTCTCTGCACCTGGGGTAAGGAAGGAGGTTGTAGTCCAGTTGAGCTCATCAATTAAAATAAGAGGCACCTGGCGGAAACGACACTCCCCACCGCACCCCCTGCTCCCGCTCTTTCTGGTCCGGATTACGTTGCGTTTTACCGAGCAAGTATGTTCAACAGTGAAGGGGAATTGCAACGTTTGGGAACTGTTGGAACCGAGGCTTGAGAATGGAAATGATGAGACTGGTTTGGAGAACCGAGATTTTCAGATCAGGTTCAGATTATTTGTGAAATTATTGAGGAATGTGACTAACCTCTCCTCCAGTCCAGTTCTTTTACAAAACTTGGAATGCTGTCAAGGAAGGTTAGCAGAACACTGTGGGTTTGCTGGGGGCTACCAAGAGTGAAAGCCAACTCCTGCCTCACAAAAGTTGAGTTTGTATTTGCAAACCCTCCATCCTCAGGTGAATAAGGTGCATGTGCAGCCATGCCCTGCAGAGGCTTGGCGTCTGGTTGTGGAGACACATGAGATGGGCAAATAGAGAGGAAGTGTCAGCAACGAGGCTTCCCGGAGGAGTGGCTGCAAACCAGTGTCCAGAGAAGTTGGAAGAACTTCACAGGGAAACAGAACCCCTAGTCGGCAGAGAGATTATCTGTTGAGAGGCCTAGTTAGTCTTCTGATTAGGTGATCTCTGGGCAGCATTTGGCACTGTCACCTCTCCTTCCTTCTCAAGTTCTCTTCGTGACTTTGAGTTTTCCCTCCTCCACCTCTTGGTAATGTCCTTTTCCTTTGCAGGGTTCTCACCCTCTTCCCCTTTGGTGACCCTGAGTTCCATCATGAATGTCTTCTCACTCCACACCTCCCGCCTTTGCTGCTTGCACCCTCATGGGGTCTGAAGAACTCACTAGATAACATTGCCCAGATTCCTTTCTGAGGCTTAGACCCAGGTGCCCCCACCCTGTCCCTTCTCTCATTTTGAGGCCTTCGCACATGCTGCTCTACTTGGAATGTTCCCTCCCTCAGCCAGATCAGCTCATCGGTCTGGCCCGTCTTCGTCTGCAAGCCCTCATGCTGCAGCAACTCCAGGCCCCAGTTAGATGCCTCTCCCATATGCCCCTGCTCGCAGCTCTTCTCACATCACAGGAATGGTCTGCTTCCTTGCCCTTTTCTCCCAGGAACTTGTAAACAGCTCGAGGTCAGAGACTGTCTGTTTATCACAGTTGTGCCCAGCACCTACCAGAGTGTCTGAGGGTACCTAGCATATATTAGAGTTTCAATAAGTATTAGATGAGTGAATATAAGAAGGAACGCATAACAGTATTCGGTGTTGCTGAGAAGGCAACTACGATAAGCATTAAAAATATTGGCGTTAGTTTCAGCTGACAGTGATGATACAGAAACCAATCGGGACAAATGGGAGGTGAAAGTAGGAAGAGCAAGTGTGCGCAGGACTTGAAAGGTGTGGCTGTGAGGGGAGTATGTGGAGCAGCTAATGTGATCGGGGAGGTTGTGTGTTCCTGCTTTTCCTAAACGGTCGGGACTACCTGAGCATGTCCACAGCTCCATGGCAGGAACTGTCAGGAGGGAGTGCTGCGGACACGAAGTCCCAGAGGAAGCAGGAGCCGGGACTGGACCCAGGGCACAGTGAGAAGACAGGTTGCAGCATGTTCCCAGGAAGAGACGAGAAGGAACAGCACGAGGCGGGTGGGGGAGGAAAGAAGTGCCTGGTGCATTTGAGAATTGGCCGTTAGACGGTGGGGTAGTTCAAGTCTAGTCGGTGCAGGGCCGTGAAAGGCCGGGTCCCATCGGCAGCGGGGAGCCCACCCTCGGCCTTTCCCATCGGTGGAGATGTGCAGACCGGGCCGCGTGCAGCTTCTCCACCCAGGGTGTGCTCAGGTGGTGGCGCGTCCAGTCGCTTCCCAGCTGTCCCCAGCTGTGGCCAGGCTTTGCTTGACTCCCTGAGTGGCCACTTACCTGCTCAGAGCTGTGGGTAGTGGTGAGTGATGGCTCTCCCCCTCCTCCCAGAGCCCAGATGCCGCTCCAGCCTTCAAGCAAAGACACAGAAGAGATGGAAGCAGAGGGTGATTCAGCTGCCGAGATGAACGGAGAGGAGGAAGAGAGTGAGGAGGAACGAAGTGGCAGCCAGACCGAGTCCGAGGAGGAGAGCTCAGGTGACACGCACACACACGCACGCGCACGCACACGCACACGCACACACGCCTGCCCACTCCTCAGCCGACCTTGACTGCCCTCTTGTCTCAGAGATGGACGACGAGGACTACGAGCGGCGCCGCAGCGAGTGCGTCAGTGAGATGCTGGACCTGGAGAAGCAGTTCTCGGAGCTAAAGGAGAAGTGAGCGGGGGCCCCTGGGGCTGGGTCTCCAGGCGCGTGGGGTGAGGCGGGCCTGGTGCCGAGGCCGAGATGGGTCCCTGTCGGGGGCCAGGTGCTCCGTGTGTGTCTGACGGACGAGCACATTTACCTCCCAGGTTGTTCAGGGAACGACTGAGTCAGCTGCAGGTGCGGCTGGAGGAAGTGGGGGCTGAGAGAGCGCCCGAATACACAGAGCCCCTGGGGGGGCTGCAGCGGAGCCTCAAGATTCGCATTCAGGTGGCAGGTCTGTGGGCTGTCCTGTGCCCTGGAGTGGCCCCCAGCCTCCCTCCCTGTGCCCCACCCACCCATGGTCCCTTCCTCTCTCATCCCTGTCCTGCCCATGTTCCCAGCACCCCTTTTGGGGCACTGGAGTCCCTGGCCAAGCTGGGCCTCTCAGACCCTCCCTCCCTCTGCAGGGATCTACAAGGGCTTCTGTCTGGACGTAATCAGGAATAAGTATGAGTGTGAGCTGCAGGGAGCTAAGCAGCACCTGGAGGTGACTGATGGGCGCCAAGGGAGGAGGGTGGAAGGGGCCCGCCTGTCCCTCCTGACTGAGCTGCTCCCCCTCTTCCAGAGCGAGAAGCTGCTGCTCTATGACACGCTGCAGGGGGAGCTGCAGGAGCGGATCCAGAGGCTGGAGGAGGACCGCCAGAGCCTGGACATCAGCTCGGGTGAGGCAAGGGGCCGGCCCTGAGCACCCTGCCCCGGCCCGGCTCTGCCAGTGCCCACTCCTGCCCGGACCTGAGCTTCCCCGCCTGCTCAAGGGGATAGGGAGAGGGGTGTTCGTGGAGCCTGAATGAAGCCAGGCATGAAAGGGCCTGGCCCCGTGCCTGGCACACAGTGGGGGTTTAGGAAGAGTGGGTCCCCCTGCTCTCCTTTGCCCTTGCTCTCTTTCCAGGGTGACATTCTGACACTCCCACACATAAGTAGCCACAGTCCCCGCCGTGTCCATAGTGCCTGCATCCTGCGGGGCTCTGGGGAGGCAGGGGTTGTCCTCACCCCACTGCCCACTAAACAGATGAAGAAACAGCCCCGTAGATGTGCAGTGACTTCTTTCCCAGGTTGTGCTTCTGCGCAGTTGGGACCTGAACTCAGCTTCTAACCCCCAAGCCCAGGGTTCTCTCCCCCGTCCTGGGAGGTGGCTGATGGGGAAGGGCAGGCTACCAGGGTGGGGGTGTCCTGGGAGGGCCAGCACCACGATCCTGACTCTGGGTCTGGGGTCACAGAGTGGTGGGATGACAAACTGCACACCAGAGGCAGCTCAAGGACCTGGGACTCCCTGCCACCCAGCAAGAGGAAGAAGGCACCCCTCGTTTCTGGTATCCTTCCACCCGCTGGGCCTGAGCGGGCAAAGGCGGCGTGTGAGCTGGGAGCCTCAGAAGGGAGCCTGCTCACACACCTTGCCTGGTCTTCCCCCAACAGCCATGGCTTCTCTCTCCTGCCTCCCTGCTGGACCCTCGCATGAGGGAGGACTTGCCTCTGCCCCACCTTAGCCTTTATCCCTCTGGCATAGCCCAGCACAGAGATGAACTGAATTCGCACCCCTGCTCCCCACCCCCTGCTCTGATTCCTGCAGTAACCAGTCTAAGGGCACCGGCCGCCTGGCTTAGGAGTCAGGCTCAGGAAGGAAGGGAGGGAGGAGCCTGGGCTGCACGGACTTGAGGGCGTGGGGACATAATCGGGTACAGATTATGGGAGGACGGACCCCCGGGGGCCTGGGAAACCAGAGTGTTTTCTGTGTGTAGATGGGGAAAGGGGCCACAGGGGGGACCAGGAATAGAAGGAGCAAGGTCCCTGAGTGGGGGGATGGGCCTCAGCCTACTGACCTTGAAGCTGGGGAGAGGGCATGAGTGGGAGCCAAGGTAGGGGAAGTAGGGGTGAGGCTTGGGGCCCACCCCCGCCCTCTGGGACTCGTTGAAATAGGCCATAGCCACACACACCCCGCCCGCCCCCCACCCCCACCCCAGAGAACCTGGGGCCAAGAGGTAGGGGTGGAGCCCACGCTCTAGCCCGTCACTACCTCTCCCCCGAGCGTTCACACACCGTTCGCACGCCGGCCGAGGCCTCCTGCCCCTCCTCGGGCATTGCTTCCTTGACCCTGTTGCAGGCCCTTACATCGTGTACATGCTGCAGGAGATCGACATCCTGGAGGACTGGACGGCTATCAAAAAGGTGGGTCTCGTGCAGGGCCCCACCCCAGACGCCAGGTCTGCTCTGCAGGCTCCCGCCCTCGCCGTTCTGAGTTCCCTGGCATCACTGCCAGCTCACAGGCCGCCTTTTGCCCAGGGCTGCCCTGGAGGAGGGAGCTTCTAGGCTTGTTGGCCTCTTTCCTGTTCCGGGGCAGGTCTGGGTGGGATGGGAGAAAGGGAAGGTGGGAGAGCACTGGCTGGCCAGGCCTCTGACGGGGTCACATCAGAGCTTTGTCTAGGAAGCGTCTCATGCTCCATGCCCTCCCCACCCCCAACTCCCAGGCGGTACTGGCCCGACAGCCCCGCCCCAGAGAGGCTGATGGGGAGGGGACTAGCCAAGCCAGAGGCAGGCTCTCAGGGGGCTTTTCTTCTCTCCACCCCAGGCTAGGGCGGCTGTGTCCCCTCAGAAGAGAAAATCAGATGGTAAGAGCCACAGGGCTTCCCTCCTCCCACCAGCCCTTCCCCCAGCCCAGCCTCCAGGAAGGAGCCCAGGGAGAGGCAGTGGCCGTGTCAGATCCGTGGCCGAGAGTTGGGACAGTCTGGGCTTGAGGGCACTGGGAGTTTGGGGGCAGGAGCCAGGGTGGGGGTGGGGAAGGGGAAGCTCTAAGCTGAGGGGGCAGGACACGGAGTTAGTTCCCACCGGTACTGAGGGGCCCACAGATCATTTCCGCAGACGAAGTGGCGACTCCCTCTTGTTGGCTTTCTCTCACCTGCAGTGATGTTTCCCTTCCCACACCCCCCAGGACCCTGACCCTGCGATTCACAGCCAGCGGGCCCCTCTGGAGCAACAGGCACCAAAACCCGGATTGACATTTTCCTGCTGCAGCCAGGCAGACGGACAAGCCCTCGGGGTCTTTCCAGCCGGCTCTCCAGTGCTGCTCTGCGCACTCCCCTCCAGCCCTCGCTGGTCTGGACTCCTGCTCCTGCTCGGGCTTGTACAGCTGTGGCCCAAGCTGTCCTAGCCGGGCCAGACTGAGTCCCTCATCCCCAACAGCCCCTCCCTTCCCCTGCCGTCAGCCCCAGGTCCCTCCCTGACGAAGACCTGCCTCGTCCTCAGCCAAAGCACATCCTTCCTGCTGGCCTTGGACCTGGCTCCCCACTCACGGAGCCAGCGTGTTGGCCCACGTCGTGGGAACTCTGAACCAGAAGTTCTGTTGGGGGTCGGGCCGGGGTGGGGGTGGTGGGGAGCGGCTGTCCTGGCTCTTGCCGTGCTGAGAAGGCGGGCTCCCCAGGTCTTCTCAAGGCAGTCCTTGGTGCCTGCCCCCCACACTGCGGGGACTGGAATTAAAGCATTTCCTGGGTCTCTGCTGTGACCCAACCTGTGTCTCATTTACCTTGCGAGGCAGTCGGGGCTCCCATGAGGAGTGTCTCAAACAGGCAGTCTCTTCTGGGGTCCCTGGTGCCTCTCACTACCCAGCAGGAGCCTACCCACTCTGACTTGGGGTGTAGACTGCGGAAAAGGGGGACCCTCCTATGGCCCATCCCCCCAGAGGTGGGGGGCTGGGCCCTGGACTGCCTGGTGCTGGTGACGAAGTCTGAAGCAGCGTGTGGCCCAGGCAGAACACGTGGCCTCCGATGGGGAAGGGGCTGAGTGCTCTGTGCTTGGAGGCTGGGTCGTGTCTGCACCTGCCCATCGCTTGGCAGATTGGCAAGGCCTGTGTGCGTGGGCGGCAGCCGGCAGCAGTGCCATGTGCTGACACCTCACAGCCAGACTCCCTGTTTAGTGCTGATTATTAGAACCACCCCCAGAACCTCAGTTAAGCAAAGGGGTTTGTTTCCATGGAGACAGGCATCCTTTCTCCATGGCAACCTGAAATCCCAAAACCCCAGGAAGGCTTAGGAATGAGTCATCTGTGACCAGCAGGAGGCACTCTTTCACAAGGTGGACCCCAAGGTGGACAGTGGGGCCACTGAGCACAGACTTTAAAGGTGCCCCAAGGGCAGGAGGCTTGGGCCGAGGGGCAGGAGACCGGCCCTACTTAACCCCCCCCCCTTCCCACCCGTGGTCTGAGGCGGCTGCTCCTGGAAGCTCTGTACAGAGGCGGCAGCCCTGCAGCTGGGGCCCTCAGAGTGGCACTCGCATGGGAAGGATCCCTGTCCCCCCAGACTGGGCCCGGAACACGGGAAGTGGCGCTGCCCAGGCCGCTGCCCAGGCCGAGTGGACACCGAAGAGTTAACTGGCGGGCGTGACAGGGCGCACCGCCCTCAGGAAGTGTTACTCACCAGCGGGAATGCTCCTGCCTTGGGGGCCGGACTGTTCCTGAGTCCCAGAAGTACTCAGGAGCTCCCGCCATGGAAACCCCTGGGGAGCCAGGAGCAGGGCCGCTGGGAGCCCCCAGCCCTTCGGACGCCTCCGCGCCTGGGCACCTGGAGAGAGAAAAGTTGGTGAAGTTGGAGGGGCAGCCTGGAGGGGCAGGGAGGGACCGCGGAGCCCTCTGTCCCAGGGCAGAGGAGGGGGAAAGGGCTGGGCAAGGGGCCCAGCCGCTGGCCGCCTGCTCAGATCTGGTGCCTGCCTCCAGGCCAGCCCAGGACCCCATGTACGACGTGCCCGACGCCAGCGGGGGGCAGACAGGTGGGCCCCAGCGGCCAGGGCGCACTGTGAGCCTGCGGGAGCGCCTGCTGCTCACGCGGCCCGTGTGGCTGCAGCTGCGGGCCAACGCGGCGGCCGCGCTGCACGTGCTGAGGACCCAGCCCCCGGGGGTGAGTCTTGCCCCTGCCCCAGAGACTGGCCCGCGGAGGGTGGGGGGAGAGGAGCAGGACACGAAGGTCCTGAGCCTCCAGCCCATCCCTTCTCAGACGTTCCTGGTGCGGAAATCCAACACTCGCCAGTGCCAAGCTCTGTGCGTCAGGCTGCCGGAGGCCAGCGGCCCTTCCTTCGTGTCCAGCCACTACATCCACGAGAGGCCTGGGGGTGAGAGGGACTGGCCTGGAGGGACGGGGCTGGAAGCAGAGGCTGGGCCGGGGGGATTCCGGAGCACAGCCTCACTTCCCATCTCTCAGGCGTCTCGTTGGAGGGATCTGAGCTCGTCTTCCCGGACCTAGTCCAGCTCATCTGCGCCTACTGCCACACCCGGTGAGCCTGCCCTCGGGTGCTGGTGTCCGTGGGCCACCCTGTCCTCCCACCCCTACAGCCCCAAGCAGCCCTCACTTACCTGCCCCTCTCTGGCCCCAGGGACATCCTGCTCCTCCAGCTCCAGCTCCCTAGAGCCATCCGACAGGCAGCCACCCACAAGGAGCTGGAAGCCATCTCCCATTTAGGCGTCGGTAAGGGCTCCCCTGCTGCCCATTGCATAGGTGGACAAACTGAGGCCAAGGGGAAAGGGAAGGCACGTGGGCACACAGCCTGAGCCTGCACCTTGCCCTCCTTTGGGCGCATTCCCTTCCTCTCCCTGAGGCCCCGTTGGTTTCTCTTCTCTAGAGTTCTGGAGCTCCTCCCTCAACACCAAGGCTCAGCCAGGCCCCTCTGAAGGCCCGCAGCTGCCCCGGCTGCTGCCCCGGTCCCCACAAGAGCTGGACCAGGGCACCGGGGCCGCCCTGTGCTTCTTCAACCCCCTGTTCCCAGGGGACCTGGGCCCCACCAAGCGGGAGAAATTCAAGAGGAGTTTCAAAGTGCGTGTATCCACAGAGACCTCCAGCCCCCTGTCTCCACCCGCTGTGCCACCTCCCCCGGTCCCAGTGCCACCAGGGGCAGCCCCCAGCCAGACAGAGAGGATGCCCCCTCGACAGCTGCTGAGGAGGGAGAGCTCGGTGGGGTACCGTGTGCCCGGAGGAGCCAGCCCCAGCCTCCCGCCCCTGCCCTCCCTCCAGGAGGTGGACTGTGGCTCCCCCAGCAGCTCCGAGGAGGAGGAGGGCATGCAGGGGCGTCAGGGGAGTCCAGCAACCTCACCCCGCCTGAGTCTCAGGAATCGCAGGCGGCCTTTGCTTCGGTCCATGAGCTCTGCCTTCTGCTCTCTGCTGGCACCCGAGCGGCAGGTGGGCCGGGCGGCCTCGGCGCTGATGCAGGACCGCCACACAGCGGTGGGCCAGCTGGTCCAGGACCTACTGACCCAGGTGCGGGCCGGCCCGGAGCCCCAGGAGCTGCAGGGCATCCGTGAGGCACTGAGCAGGGCCCAGGCCATGCTGAGCGCCGAGCTGGGCCCTGAGAAGCTGCTGCCGCCTAATAGACTGGGTGAGACTCCAGCCCGTCTCTCCATAATCTCCGCTCTTACCCATGCCACTCTCCCCTCCGCTGTGCCGCCTGGCTCACCCCTTCACGCGCATTCCATTCCCCACTTCTCTCCCCCCGCTCTCCTGTCTCACAAGATCCCTCCTCCTCCTCATCCCTGTCTCCTGGACTCTGCCCCCACCCTGCCCTGGCCCCCTGACCCCTCGCCTGCCTCTGCTCCACAGAACGCGTCCTGGAGAAGTCCCTGCATCGCTCGGTGCTCAAGCCCCTCCGGCCCATCCTGGTGGCCCGACTGCGGCGCCGGCTTTCCGCCGATGGCTCCCTGGGCCACCTGGCTGAAGGCTTCCGCCTGGCCCGGGCCCAGGGCCCTGCAGCCTTCGGGTCCCGCCTGAGCCTGCCCTCCCCGGTGGAGATGGAGCAGGTGCGCCAGAAGCTGCTGCAGTTACTCCGCACCTACTCACCCAACGCCCAGGTCAAGCGGCTCCTGCAGGCCTGCAAGCTGCTCTACACTGTCCTGAGGACCCACCTGGGTACTCCCCCTCCTCCCCCACTGGCTCCTTGCTGTCAGAGGCAGGCCCCTCCAGGCACATTCCAGGAAAGGCACAGCTGGGGGAAGATGGGTCCAACCCTCCCATCTCACAGGTGGTCTAACTGAGGCCCAGATTGTGGCGCACCCTCTCCCCAGCCCCTGCTCTTGGTTGCCATAGAGACCACATTGCCCAAGGCCTGGCAGGTGGAGGGGAGGGTCACTGTCTAAGACAAGGAGGGGACTCTGACCGCAGGGCCTCAGAGGAGCCTGAAGCTACCCTCTCCGCCACCCACAGGAGAGGGCGCGGGGGCCGACGAGTTCCTCCCGCTGCTGAGCCTGGTCCTGGCCCATTGCGACCTTCCTGAGCTGCTGCTGGAGGCCGAGTACATGTCAGAGCTGCTGGAGCCCACCCTGCTCACCGGCGAGGGTGAGGGACCTCACACACATGCCACTTCCTGTCGGGGCCGGGCTGGAGCACCTCAGCGCCTGCATGGCCTGAGCCAGCAGGGAAGGGAGAGGAACATGTCACCCAACCCCATCCTCCATTCTCCCCGTGTCCCAGGCGGCTACTATCTGACCAGCCTCTCCGCCAGCCTGGCCCTGCTGAGCGGCCTGGGCCAGGCCCACACGCTCCCCCTGAGCCCCTCACAGGAGCTGCAGCGCTCCCTCAGCCTCTGGGAACAGCGCCGCCTGCCCGCCACCCACAGCTTCCAGGTAACAGGGCCCCCATACATCCGCCCAAACTGTGAGTCCCAGTAGGGAAAGGCTGGTCCCCCCCCCCCCACAATAGAAACAGCACCCCACGCAGAACAACGTCAAGACAGCCTTTCTGGAGAGAGTATGTTCCACTGTGCCCAGTGCTCTAGGCGCTCAGCCCTGAGTCTTCACAGAAATAGGGCCATCACTGCCCCATTTCACAGATGAGGAAACTGAGAGGGAATGGGACACAGGTGGCAGGCTGAAGCCTCAAATCCTGGCTTCCAGCCCCAACTGGGGCTCTGCCCACCCCTGGACTTCAAGCTTCCAGCCCAAGCTCCCCTCATCAGACACCATCCCTGCCCTTCACCATCCTCACTGCCCTTCTCAGACTTGGTTAAGAGTCCAGAATGTAGGCAGATCCTGGGCTCAAATCTGGGCTCTGCTACTTTCTGGCTGTGGGAGCTTGAACAAGTTAGGTAACTAATTTGAGCCTCAATGTTCTCATCTATAAAATGGGATAACAGTACCTACCTCCTGGGACTGATATGAGGATTAACTGAGTTAAAAGCAGGACACATGCTCAGGACATAGAGTTAGCTCCATCTGAGCATGATGGTCAGGCCGCAGGCCTGCTGGGGCCATCCTGCAGCCTGCAGTGCGACCCACCAGCCTCAGCCTATCTCTCCCTTCCTCAGGGCCCCCAGGACCTCACCTTGTCCAAAAAGCTTTTTCCAATTGGTTCTGCAGAGACCTCAAGTTTTGCAGCCAGATACATACCAAGCAAGGTTGAGTTTCTGTGTTTGTTTCTCCTCCTGCACAGCATCTCCTCCGAGTAGCCTACCAGGACCCCAGCAGTGGCTGTACCTCCAAGACCCTGGCCGTGCCCCCAGGGGCCTCAATCGCCACCCTGAACCAGCTCTGTGCCACCAAGTTCCGAGTGACCCAGCCTGACGCTTTCGGCCTCTTCCTGTACAAGGAGCAGGACTATCACCGCCTGCCCCCCGGAGCCCTGGCCCACAGGCTGCCCACAACTGGCTACCTCGTCTACCGCCGCCAGGCAGAGCGGCCCGAGACACTGGGGGCCTCACTTGGGGGTGCAATAGAGGAGGGCAGCGGGGAGCCAGAGGCAGGAGGCAGGGAGGAGAAAGGGGGCAGGGAGATGGGGATACTGAGGTCAAAGCCAGTCCCTGTGGCAACTGCTAAGCAGGAGGAGAGCCAGGCCAGGGGAGGCCCTGCTCAGCCGAGTGCGCTGGAGGCTGAGGGGGGCCAGGCAGCAGAGGAGTAGCTGGGAGTGGCCAGAGGGGCATTTGGGGCCGAAAACTCTGAGCCTGCTGGGAAGGCCTTTCAGAGCCCACGCTCGCTCGCCCTGAGCCCTCACAGGAGCTGCAGTGCCCTCAGCCTCTGGGAACAGCGCAGCCTGCCACGCCTCTGATAATTATCTCTGACCATACCTGCTGGGGGAGTGCCTGGACTGGCTATATCTGCGGCATTGGAGTAAAGTTGAGGGGCATGGGGGACCCCAAACCAAGGGCCCCTGCCTCTTACGCTTCTGCCTAGCTGGAGGCCGGCAGCCCCTCCAAGCTGGGGGCTTCAAGGCCGTGAACCGCTCCACCTTCCCCCGGTGTCTGGATGATTCAAGGAGGCAGCCAGGCGCTCGGGCCGGTCCTGCTCCAGGCCACCTGGAGACCTGTACCTCCAAACCGCAGTGCCCTCACCCATAAAGTGGGGGTGCAATGCCATCCTGTCTTCTCCCAGAAACCTTCCAGGGGTCCAGATGGATGGTTTTCCTGCAGAGCAGAACTCAGACCATGGGAAAGGGAGGGAAGGAGGTGGGATGTCAGCGCCCCCACCCCTCCAAGGGTCAAGGGTCGTTCGCTGCACTTGCCAAGGCTGACGTGGAGACCCCAGAGGGCAGGTCCCGCTGGAGCAGCTCCCAAGTTCCAGTCTTTCCCCTCAATGGGCCGTCCTCCCGGGCCCTCGGGCATCCCAGGGGACTTGGACAGGGAGACGGCTTTCAAATGGACGGGGGAGGGGGAGCTTGGAAACCATTTTCTCTGCACTTAACTCTTGGACCTCACAAGAGCTTTACGGGAGTTTGTGGTTATTACCCACCGACGTCAGACGTTCGGGAAAGTGGCTCCTAAGAGATCACATAGCAGGCCATTCGGGGCGCCCCCACCCAAACCAGGGCATCAGGCTCCAACTACACCCTGTAGCCTTCTAAGCCACCAATAGATTAACCCTCAAGGCCCAGCAGAGCAGGCAGCAAATCTGAGCAAAGAAAATGCCGGCAACAGCCACCAGGGGGCGTGTGTGGCACAGGAAGCTGCGGAGTGGGTGACACCAAGAGGGGCTCCGAGGCCTCAGCAGCATAAGCCGTCACAGGCTTTGCACTGGCAACCGGGCAGCCACTGGGCAGCCGGGGGACAGCGGGGCTGCGGCTGGGGGCCCTCAGCTCCCTCGGGGCCAGGGGTCTGGATGCGCCAGCCTCGCTGGGACCATGACCTGGGAAGGAACTGTCCCCTGGGTGAAGGAGGACCCCAGCCACTAAGGGACACCCCCCTGCTCATCAGAGGTGACAGCTGGAAGGTGGGAGTCCTGGACACTGGGCTTCAGACAAACCAGATGCAGCCTGGGTGCCGGGCTCCCGCATTTCTCGCTCGGCCACCGGCAGCATTTCCCACTTCCACCCTCTCCCCCAGCTTCTCGCAGGTTAGGGAGTCTCCCCTTCGGCTTTTGTATGTCCTCCTCCCGGCCCCTCGCCCACCCCCAGTGCCTTGCACAGTGTCGGACACTCCACGGGCGCTCAATAAACACTGTCCGCTGACTGGAGTTTGGTAACAGTGATGGGCAGTGAGGCGGGAAGCTGGGAGGTTAAGGGAGGGCTGAGGCTGGGAGCCAAACACGGGATGTTGCAAGTTCAGTCGGAGAGGAAGGGCCTGGAAGGTTGCAGGGGGGACTCGGAGAACCCCAGGCTGGATGGGGAGCAGAAACTGGGACTGGCTGAGGCTTCTGGGCCCCTGTCTCGGGGGCCACTGCACGCTGCTCTCATCCCCTTCCCCTGCGGAGTCCTGATTTCTGGCTCTGGGAATTAAGTGCTCCCACTCCCACCCCCCCCCACCCCCCGCAGTGGCTCAGCAGAGCACTGCCAGGCCCTGCCTGCTGCCTCAGTCTTTTATCTTCTGATTGGTAAGATCCAGGCCAAGTAAATCAGCATAAACAAGGTCATTACACAGGTGTTAGGGCTCCAGGCAGGGAAGGCAATGATAGGCTGGTCTAATACTGAGCTTGTTACCCCCATTTGACAGGTGAGCAAACTGAGGCTTGCTCGGGGAAAGGGGCTTGTTACAGGGCTCAAACACCAGGGCCTGTGGAGCTTCTGATTCTACAATCCCCCCACACAGAAGGACTATTTACTCATCCACTCAGCAATCACCCATGGAGTGTCTGTCTGGACCAAGCACCCCCAGCCGCGGCCAGAGGGAAACACATGTGACCTGGGGAGTAATCAGAATCTGCGCTGCCCGGCCCGAACCCCAGCCTCCCACCTTTGGCCTCTGGAAGAGGAAGCCGGGCTCTGAGAGGCGCCACGCCTTGCCGGAGTCCACTGCCGCGCTGGAACCCAGCGGGCCGCTGGGAGCACCAGGTCATTTCCTCCTCGGCAGTGCCGCCCCTCATCCCCCCACCGTCCCCGTAGGTCCGTGTGTGTGTGTTTACTGTCTGTCTGGCCCACCAGCAGGCCACAGCCGGGCTGTCCTGGTTCCCGCTAGCCCTCGGGGGCCTAGAACAATGCCTGGCGGAGACTGGCACTTGGTGAATACTTGCGGAGTGACGGATTCGGGAAGACTCTGCCTAGACTACAGTCATCGGCGTTCCTGGGCGTGGGCAGTGCAATCTCTACAGCCACCGCCAGGCGGCGCGCACGCACAGCTCCCAGCCTCAAGCCAGGTCCCCTTCTCACCTGGGGCCACCCAGGGACCCAGGGCACTCGAGGGCCACGCCCAGCCTGATGCCCGGAGGGAAGCAGCCCTGCAGTGCGGCCCGGGACGGGGGGGGGGGGGGGGGGGGGGCGTCGGGCAAACGGGGATCCCGACGCCAGAGGTCGGGACGTGCTGAGGGAGGGGCCGGGCAGGCCCAGGAGTCAGAGCGGGGCGTGTGGGCTGGTCCGAGGGCGGACTGGGGAGGGGAGGGCAGGAAGGCAGCCCGCAGCCGCACCCTGACCCACCTTCAACACAGAGTGCCTAACACCCAGGCCTGGCTTCCAGGCCCACGTTCACAGCCAGAAACACCCTGACTCACATTTGCACTGGGTGACAGACACCCTGCCTGCCACCCTCATGTGAGGGAACACCTGGGCACCCAACCTTAACAGGAACACGCAGGGTGTTGGGAACACCCTCACAGGTTCAGCATTTGTGCCCTGCAGGGTGGGGCACAGGGGCACCCATAGGCCCCTCCTCCAATCCACAAACACCCCTGGATCTTCAAACTCACAGATATCCCCTCAGCTGTTTCCTCTGTGGTTCAGAATGTGACTCCCTGACACACACACAGGGCCAGGCTGACATATGTGGTGACCTGCTACACAGAAACCTCCGGACACACACCTAGCCGTGCAGGACTGCCTGACACACCCGGTCCCTGCTCAGACATGGCACACAGGCACGGACACACACGTGCAAATTCTGACACAGACACCGAGACCCACGCAGGCACAAACTCAGAGACACACACACACACTTTTTATACTTTTGATCGTGCAGAAGATAGCCAAGCCCTCTGACTAACCTCACTCCCAGCCCGACCTTATCTCAGCCACCACTGAGCCACCCTGCCCCATGGGGAACTCTGACAAGGGCTGGGAGCTGCTGGAAAGACCCCTGTTGGGGGGGGGCGACCCCACTGGCCAGGCGGAGCAGGAGCAGCCAGGCTGGGTGGGGAGGCCTGAGCTCATCAGATTCCAGCCCGAGTGATTCACCGGAAGGGCCTGGGGAGGATGGAGGGTGGAGGGGGGGTGGGGATGGGCCCAGGGACTGGGACTTTGGGGGCCTAGGTCCTTCAGACCAGAGGGTCCTGGGTCCAGAGCAAGCCCCTAGTCTGGGGGAGGGGCTTCCCGAGGGGCAGCACAGCCCAAAGGGCCTGGCTCCTGGGAGGGCGGAGGACACAGAGCAGAGCCCCAGGATGAGACAATTGGCCGCTCCCGCCTGGGCCTGGGCCCCTGACCCCACGCCTTCCTAGTCCAGCAGCTGGGTGTCTTTAGCAGGGGTTAGGCCAAGGGTGGGGGCAGGGGTGGGGTGACCTTCACGGCCATTTGGCCCCTTGGGCTCTCAGCCCGAGTGGACCCCAAGGCCCCGGGTTAACGACCCTCCGTCCTGCCAGGAGAGGCTTCTGCCAGAGCTGAGAAGGCAGGCGGTGCACGGGATGTTTTCCTGCTGAGGTGGAGCCCCCGGCTCTGCCCACAGCCCCGCCTGCCAGGCCCACGATGCTCAGAGGACCGAGCTGCTCCTGCGGGGTGACAGGAAGAAAGGATGGGGCTGGGGGCAGAGCCGGGGCACAGGAAGTGCCTTTCTTGGAACTCTGCACCAAAATAGCCGTCTGTCCCTACTCTGGGTCTCAGTGTCCCATGCGGGAGGTATGTGTCACCAAGGAGACCTTCCCCAGGGAGGGGCCGGAGCTGACCTTAGTCTGGCTTCTGCCGCCACCCTCCCACTGCCTCCCACCCCGCCAGCCCCCGCCATCTCTGCCTCAGGCTCTGCTCCACTTTGAAGTCCTAACATAAATATCATGTCTGCTTGGGTTCCCCGTCCCTGCCGGTCACAGCCCCCAGACCTGGCTCCCACCCCAGCCAGCCAGCTCCGGGGGTGCATGCCAGGGGCGAGGAGGGAGGCCTGGACCACCCACGGAAGGTGGTGAGCCGGAGACCCGGTTAGGATCGGGGAGACAGAGTGGGCAGGACACCAGATGGAGGGGGAGACGCGGAAGTGGGCAGAGAACGGAGACAGACTCCAGAAATCAACAAGGTGACAATCCTGGGGACAGGACAGCAGAGAGACCGAGGCAGATGGGACACCGAGAGGGAAGGGAGAGGAGCAGGGAGGAAGGGGCTCTGCAGGCTGAGCCCTGGCGAAGTGAGGGCAGGAAAAGGGCCTGGACAGGAAGAGAAGGGGCAGCAGCGGGCAGGACCTGGTGGAAAGAAACGTCCCTGGCAACAGAGCAACTGACCTTCGTCATTTGCCGTGGGCTGAGGGGCTGCCCGGATGGGGGCTCCAGCGCTGAGGCCAGGACAGTCCTCAGGAAACCGAGATGAGTGGGGCACCTGGCGATAGGCCTCTGCAGGGACCACAGAGCCCACTCCCAGAGGTGCCCGCACACAGGGGAGGAAGGTGTGGCCAAGAAGGGCGAGCTGGGACTTCCCTGGAGGAGCAGACAGCAAGGCCAGGGCAGGGCCAGCCTCGAGGACCCTCCATGCAGCTTCGATGGCAGTGGGCACCAGAGGGAGGACAGGAACAGTGAGGACCAGGAGGGCCTCTGTCCTGGCCTAGGCTCTCCAGACTCGGGGATGGTCCCTGCTCTGCCTCCATCTGCCATGTGACCCGGAGCAAGCCTTGTCCCTCTCTGGGCCATGTGCACTGAGGGGAAGGGCTGGACCCTTTTAGCTCTGATGTTGGTTCCAAGACTCCCTTTCTTATGGGCAGATGTGGCCAGATGTTCAGGTCAGGCCTCTGCCAGGGGAGGGCCTGGGGCCCCAGCTGGGCCCAGGTTGGGCAATCTGTGAGCAGCCATGCTTCTCCGCTCACAGCTGTGGGCACAGGTGTGGGCCCATGGGGACTCACACACATCGCCCAGCTGTGCACACCACAGCAAGCCCGGGCTGTGCAGGCACGCACACGGTCATGCACAGACACCAGGCACACCCGCCAACACACACAGCCTCCTCCATGGCAAACAGCTCCCGCCCGCCCCTCCAGCTGTCAGAATCCTCTACCTCTGCAGCGACCACAGCCTGGGTAACCCCCTTCTTCCTGAGCCCACCTCCCCAAGCCTGTCTCTTCCCACCCTGTGCAGTCCTTGCACCACCCCCTTCCCAGGGGGCTCTCCCATCCAGAAGCACATGGGGTGCGGCCCGGCCCAGCATGTGGGGAGGGGGAGGAGGCCAAAATCGCTTCCCTCCCTCCCAGACTCTCATCCCTCCCCACTTCTGCCCTGGGATCTCTCCCACCTTCTTTCCTGTGGCTCCCGCCCAACAGGCGCCTCCCGCCCACCCCGTAGGCCCTTACTCCGAAGGCTGGGGTGGTTTGGGAAGAATTTAGAAATAGAAGGAGATAGGGGGATGGGGACAAAAGAAAAAGGAGGGAAGGAGGTGATTAGTACACAAAGCAATGTGCTGGCTCAGCAGCGGGGGCGCCAAGGCTCTCTAGGATGCCTGCCCAGGGGGCGCCCCCTAATCACACTCGACCCCCCCATCCTGGTTGTTCCACTGGGCCCTCTTCAGGCCAGCCCCTCTGCAGGCTGCCTTCACCCCACCCACAGGCGCGCACACTGCATCCAAAACCGCCATCTGGCTTGTCCCAGTAGCCGAGAGACAAGGCTCCTTCTGGGAGAGTGGGCTTCTGTTTTCATGCGCCTCTTCTTTTATATATAAATTTATTGATCTCAGAGAGGATGGGAGAGGGAGAGAGAGAGAAACAGCAATGATAAGAGAGAATCATTGATCGGCTGCCTCCTGCACACCCAGTAGTGGGGATCAAGCCTGCAACCTGGGCATGTGCCCTTGACTGGAATTAAACCTGGGACCCTTCATTCCACAGGTTTGGCTCTATCCTCTGAGCCAAACCAGCTAGGGCTCATGTGCCTCTTGAGGTGAGCTCCCCCCAGAAGGGCCATGATCGGAGTGGGAACCCCAGACTCTTGACCCCCTGTGTGAGCTGAGCCTGGCATCCTGAGGGTTCCCACCCCAGACACATTGGCCTCAGGCCCCAGCAGAGAAAGCGGGCTGTGTGGTGGGCATCGCACAGGAGCCCTGCCAGTGGTAGCCCAGCTGTCCTGCCCACCTGACTTCACTCCTACAGATCCAGGGTCACATTCTGAGACTGTCGTTCATCATGGTGGCGGCTCATTATGAACTAGCACCTGCCTGAATCCAACGTCTCATCCACACACCCATCCACTTAGCCACCTATCTGTCCATCCACTTACTCATTCCTCCATCCATCTACCATCTCTCTACCACCCATCCATCCGTTACTGGTTCTTTTATCTAACTACCCTTCCACCCATCCATCTGTCCACCCATCCATCTGTCCAACCATCCATTCACCCACCCAGTCTCCTGCTTCCACCCTTCCGTGCACCCATCGTATATCCACCTCCCCAGCCTCCAAGCGTCTGCTGCATCCATTAGCATCTTCCCGGTGCAATGGGGGAACCGAAACGAGTCAGGCTGGGCAGGACCAACAGGAAGAGTAACGCCACAACCAGTCGCTCTCTACCCTCTCAGCCCAGATCCTGGTGCTGTGCCCCTGCCTCCCCCATCCTGACTAGGACAGGGAGTTCTTAGACTGCCGCCACCTCACCTCTCCCAACCTGGACGGGGCAGGTGGGTGCCAGGCACTCACCCAAGCTGGGCCTCCAAGTCTCATTTTCTATCTACCAAACCCTTAGTCTTCCCGGGGCTTTAGGGGTTCCCCACTGCTCCTCACCATGGGTCCCGTTTCTTGACTCAAGCTTCCCTCCATTGGCAAGTAGGCTCAGCCAGACCATCTGGAATTTGGCTTTTGACCCTCCTCCTCCTGCTTCCCTTGCCTGCCCCCAACCCCTCACCCCAATGAGGCTGGAGTCCTGACCTCTGATCTGACACGCCACTAGCCAGAGCGCCTGCAGCCTCCCCTCAGACGCCCCAGCACTGGCCATTGCCCGAAGCATGACTGGGCCTGCCACACCCTTGGACCAGGCTCTGGGCCGCCCCTAAGGAGCCTCCAGAGGCTGCCTCCCCCAGCCTGGCCCGCCCTGCTGCCCAGTCTCCATCCAGCTCTCTCCCTTCTCCCAGACTATTGCAACAACCTCCTAGCCGGTCCCTGGCCTCGGGTCCCCTCTCCACCCATCACACACTAGGAACCTCCTGTCATGCTCCTTCCCCTTGGCCCCCACAATAGAGGCCAGCCTTTTGGCCAGCCTCTCCGCTCCTCACTGTCCCTCTAGACGTCGCTCACTCCAGCCCAGTGGAGTCCTCTGTGTTCTCCAAACCCCTCTTGAGCTCTTCCACCTCAGTCAAAGGGAATAGAACCTGGGACCCGTCATGCCTTCCTCCCATCTTCATTCCTTGATGTCATGCCCAACTCTCAGACTGTGTTCAAATGCGACGCTGCAGCAAGAGAAGTAGAATAAGAGCCAGGAAACGCCCTGGCTGCGCACTCAGTGGTTAGAGCATCAGCCTGCGCACCAAAGGGTTGTGGGTTCAATTCCCAGTCAAGGGCACGTACCTGGGTTGCAAGTCTGATACACAGGCCCAGTTGGGGCGTGTGCAGGAAGCAACCAATCAATGTATCTTTCTTACATCGATGCTTCTCTCTCTCCCCTCCTCCCTCTCCCCCTTACACTCTCTCTAAAATTCAATGGAAAAAATATCCTCAGGTAAGGATTGACACAACAAAACAAAAGAGTCGGAAGGCCTGAGTCCCAGCCATGCCACTGACTCACTCTGAGACTCCCTGGGCCTCATTTTCCCGTCTGCAGAAGGCTTGCTGATTTCCAGGGACCTCCCAATTCTAGGATGATCTGACTTCTGGGGAAGTCTGGGTACATGTGGGAAACAAGTGAGCTTTTGCTCCAGGCAGAATCCCAGCTTTCCTCATGTGTTGCTGTGAGCCGGGTTCCTTACTTAACTAAGTCTCATTCATTCATTCATTCTTCATTCATTCATTCAGCAGCATCTATGGGCCAGGAGCTTTCCGGGCTCAGTGGATACAACAGGGAACAAGGCAGTGACCCTGCCCTCTTGGGGCGCAGTCTCCTAGCGCAGGTGTTCTCCACTGAGGGCAACGATGCCCCCAGGAGAAAGGACAGCTGACAACGTGTGGAGACATTTTGGTTGTCCCACTGGAGGGATGCTACTGGCAACTAGGTGGAAGCTAGGGATGATGCTAAACATCCTACAAAGCACATTAAAAGAAACAATTACCCACCCCTGAGCATGAATAGCGCCAAGGTTGAAAGAAAATCCCTGACTAGTGAGGGATTCAGGCCAACAAGTAAATACTAGTATATACCATTTTAGATAGTGATGAGGGCAAAGGAGAAACATGGAACAAGACTGGGGCCAGGGAGCCCTGGGGTGGGGGAGGGGAAGGTGGTCAGGGACTCAGCCACTGGAACTGAGACCCGAGAGAGTGAGGAGGCAGAGCATTGTAAAACTGCAGGAAGCCCTAGCTGGTTTGGCTCAGTGGATAGAGCTGCGGACTGAAGGGTCCCAGGTTCGATTCCAGCCAAGGGCACATGCCCGGGTTGCAGGCTTGATCCCCAGTGGGGGGCGTGCAGGAGGCAGTCTATCAATGGTTCTCTCTCATCATTGATGTTTTTATCTCTCTCTCCCTCTCCCTTCCTCTCTGAATCAATAAAAATATATTAAACACGACAACAAACACCAAATAGCTGCAGGGAGAGTGTTCCAGGTGGGGAACCGCCAAGGCCGAGGTATTGAGGGAGAAATGAACCTGGTGAGTTTCCGGAACAGCCAGGAGTTCCAGAGCGGCTGGAGAAGAGGGGGTGGAGGAGTTGGGATGAGAAGTTCGGGGGTAGGTCACCTTGGGCTGGAGGCTGTGGTTGAGAATTGGCCTTTCCTCTGAGTGAGATGGGGACCTCGAAGGTTCTGAGCAGGACCTGACTGAACGTGACTTAGATTTTAAAAGGATCCCTCTGGCCGGATGCAGAGGGCAAAGGGGCTTGGGAGAGGCTGTTGTGAGAATCTAGATGACAGACGATAGTAGGGGCCAGAGGAGGATGTCGAAGAAGGTGGTGAGAAGCAGATTCTGGTCTGTTTTGAGGGTGAAGCCCGCAGGACCTGCTGAGAGACTGGACGTGGGGTGTGGGAGAAAAAGGAGTCTAGGATGATCTCAAGGCTTTGGGCCTGAGCCAGTGGAAGGCTGAACTGCCCATATTGCTGGTCCTCTCACGGGGAGGGGTAGACATTCTTTGTGCGTCACAGATGTAGACCTTGACAGAACCACCTTCTGGGCACAGAGCAAGCACTTCCAAAGCCCCGGTTCTCAAGGGGCCGGCTGTGTCTGCAGGGCCGGGCTGTGTGTGCAGGGCCGGGCTGTGTCTGCAGGGCCGGGCTGTGTCTGCAGGGCCGGGCTGTGTGTGCAGGGCCGGCTGTGTGTGCAGGGCCGGGCTGTGTCTGCAGGGCCGGCTGTGTCTGCAGGGCCGGGCTGTGTCTGCAGGGCCGGCTGTGTGTGCAGGGCCGGGCTGTGTCTGCAGGGCCGGGCTGTGTCTGCAGGGCCGGGCTGTGTGTGCAGGGCCGGGCTGTGTCTGCAGGGCCGGGCTGTGTCTGCAGGGCCGGGCTGTGTCTGCAGGGCCGGCCCTGGCACTGTAAGGTGGTGAGCAAAGCGGCCCTGGGCCCCACCCCCACCCAGATTCGCTGGGAAGACTAAGGAACACTTGCCTCATGCTTTGCAGCTGACAAAGCACATTTGCAAACACTGAGCGCTGTGATACAATAGCCCTGCTGAGCAGAAAGGCCCGGGCACATGACCCCCCTTTTGTAGATAATAATGGAGACCCAGAGAGGGTTAGTGACTACCCTGCAGGCACACAGCAGACCAGTGGCAGAGTGAAAAGCTGGACCAGGGCAGCACGTGGAGGGGCAGGGCCTCTCCTTCAGGTCCCTACTCCCAGATCAAACTTCTGCCAAGAGTGCAGTGGGTGTGCATGGGTTAATCTGACCATCAGCTCCCCAGGGACCATCCTGGACCATGGGCTCAGTGCACAAGCCTCCAGAGGCCTCCACGAGGGGCAGGAAGAGGACCCTGGCCAGGCCTGCGCAGCAGGCCCTGAGGACAGGGAGGGCTCCACACATGGGATGCCTGTGTCATACACACATGTGTGTCACTGTGTGCCCCATGCCCATACATGGTCTCTCACCAGTTCCCCTGAGGCTAGCCCTGCTCACCCGGCATGCAGCCCGGTCCCCTCCCCCGCACCCTGCCCTCCTGCAGCAGGAGCCCAGAGAAGCATTTCCTGTTTGGGGGTGGCCTCCTTTCCCTCTAAGCCCAGGTTCCCAGGACCCCAGGCTGAGCAGAGGTTTAAGGAGAGCAGCTCCCTGTCCCTCCTCCTCCCCCACACACCCGCAGTCCAGCTGGAGCCAGGCAGCTTGGGGTGAGGGGGAGGTTGAGGCAGGAGCTTAGTATATAAGTGAGGGACTGAAGATGTCTGTGCCTGGCCCTGGCCGGGTAGTTCAGTTGGTTAGAGTGTCATCCTGACCAAGGTTGCAGGCTGGATCTCCCCACGGACACAAACAAGACTCAACCAATTAAAGCATCAACAAGTGGGGCAACAAATTGATGTTTTCTCTCCCCCAACCCCTTTCCTCTCTCTCTCTCCAAACAACAAAAATATTTTTTAAAGAAGTCTGTGCGTGCTGTGATCAAGGGGCTCCCATGTGTTAGGGCATGTAGAATGTGTGGGGGCTGCAGGCCTGCGTGGGTCTATAGTGAGGGGAAGGGCTTAGCATGTCAGACTATGTGCAAATCTGGTCCATGGAGAAAGCTTTTGTGTGGGGAGGAACATACACACGTGTGACGTGAAGGGCATGCGTCAGAGCATGTTTCCACATGTATGACATGGCAAGCTGTTGGGCTGTCAGGGGTGTGATGAGATTGGTGTGTCCAGATTCGGGGCTCGGTAGGTCTCTGGGAAGTGACCTCACCCCACGCCAAGAGCCCCAGGCTGCGCTGGAGTTCCCCGAGGGTCGCCCAGCGCCTCCAGGCGGGCTGGTCCCCGCCCTGACTCCCAGCCCCTGAGTGCTCCTCCTCCCCTCCCGCCCCAGCCCCAGCCCAGCACCCCCTGCCCCCGCCCGCCCGCTTCCTGCTCGGGCAGCCCCCCGGGAGCGGGAGGGGGAGCTGGCGGCGGCCCCAGCGCGCTCCTACAAGGCTTCAGTCCGGCGGGCCCGCCCCCGGCCCGCCCCCAGTCCCTCCCCCTGTCAAGAGCGGCCGCGGACCCGGCCTGGGCCAGTCGGGGGGCGTCGCAATGCTGCTGCGCCTGCTGCTGGCCTGGGCCGCCGCGGCGCCCGCGCTGGGCCAGGTCCCCTGGGCCACGGAGCCCCGCGCCGCCTGCAGCCCCGACAGCTGCTACGCGCTCTTCCCGCGGCGCTGCACCTTCCTGGAAGCCTGGCGGGCCTGCCGAGAGCTGGGGGGCGACCTGGCCACCCCGCGAACCCCGGAGGAGGCCCGGCGCGTGGACAGCCTGGTGGGGGCCGGCCCAGCCAGCGGGCTGCTGTGGATCGGACTGCAGCGGCAGGCCCGGCAATGCCAGCCGCAGCGCCCACTGCGCGGCTTCACGTGGACCACGGGGGACCAGGACACGGCCTTCACCAACTGGGCCCAGCCTGCCACGGGCGGGCCCTGCCGGGCGCAGCGCTGCGCGGCCCTGGAGGCGGCCGGCGAGCACCGCTGGCTGGAGGGCTCGTGCACGCTGGCTGTCGATGGCTACCTGTGTCAGTTCGGCTTTGAGGGCTCCTGCCCAGCGCTGCCAGAGGAGGCTGGCCAGGCCGGCCCCGCCATCTACACCACGCCCTTCCACCTGGTCTCCACCGAGTTTGAGTGGCTGCCCTTCGGCTCCGTGGCCGCTGTGCCGTGCCAGACGGGCAGACAGGCCTCTGTGCTGTGCGTGAAGCAGCCCCAGGGCGGCGTGAGCTGGTCGCGGGCTGGGCCCTTGTGCCCAGGGACCGGCGGCGGCTGCAGCCCGGGCGATGGGGGCTGCGAACAAGAGTGTGTGGAGGAGGCGGACGGTCATGTGTCCTGTCGCTGCCCTGAAGGCTTCCGGCTGGCCGCGGACGGGCGCAGCTGCGAGAACCCCTGTGCCCAGGCCCCGTGTGAGCATCAGTGTGAGCCTGGCGGGCCACAGGGCTACCGCTGCCACTGTCGCCTGGGTTTCCGGCCGGCTGAGGACGAGCCCCACCGCTGCGTCGACACGGATGAGTGCCAGATCGCCGGCGTGTGCCAGCAGATGTGTGTCAACTACGTCGGTGGCTTTGAGTGCTACTGCAGCGAGGGCCACGAGCTCGAGGCTGACGGCATCAGCTGCAGCCCTGCTGGGGATGTGGGTGCTCGGGCTTCCCAGGACCTTGGGGAGGAGCTGCTGGATGACATAGAGGATGAAGAGGACGGAGGTGAGGCCTGGGAGGACTTCGATGACGGCTGGACAGAGATGCCTGGGATGCCGTGGATGGAGGCCACACAGCCGCCTGACTTTGGCCTGGCCTATGGGCCTAGCTTCCCAGAGGACCGAGAGCCACAGATGCTCTACCTGGACCCTACCTGGCCTCCCCCCCTCAGTGCTCCCAGGGCCCCCTATCACTCCTCAGTGCTCCCCGTCACCCGGCCCGTGGTGGTCTCTGCCACACGTCCAACACTGCCTTCTGCCCACCAACCTTCTATCATTTCTGCCACACACCCACCCCTGGCCCCTGCCCCGGAGCCCCCCAGGATCCCTGCCATGCACCCAGCTTTGCGCCCTGACCACCAGTTCCCCATGATCTCAGCCAACTATCCAGATCTGCCCTCTGTCCACCAACCTCCCATCATCTCTGCCACTAGCCCAGCACGGCCCCCTGCCCCTCCGCCCCCAGTTATCTCAGCCAAATACCCTGAACTGTCCACTGCCCATCAGTCCCCCATGTTTCCAGACACCCAGGTGGCTGATTCCCAGGCCACCACTCATTGGTCTGGAATCCCAGCTAACCACACCCCTCTGGCCACCACCTCCACTGCTCATCAGTCCCCTGTGGCCCCAGATGTCCCGGTTCTCAAAGCCCAGGCCACCCACCTTCCCAGAACCTTGACTGTCCAGCCGTCTCGGACCACTACCTCCAGGTCCCCTGCCCATCAAGTCCCTGTGCCTGCTGCCACCCAGCCCCCAGTCCTTCACACTCCCCTGCCCCCTCAGAGTCCCACTAACCAGAATGCTCCCTCCAGCCCTACACACACTTCCTCCAAAACCCCACAGGTACCAAGAGGAGGTGCCTCTGATCCCAAGCTGACCCCAATGCCCTCAGCAACCCCCACAGCAGGCCCCACAGCCCTGGGGGAGGCCAGTCCTGCAGGCCGAAGCCGGAGGGATGACCGGTGGCTGCTGGTGGCACTCCTAGTGCCAACCTGCGTCTTCTTGGTGGTCCTACTAGCACTGGGCATTGTGTACTGCACTCGCTGTGGCCCCCACGTGCCCAACAAGCGCATCACGGACTGCTATCGCTGGGTCACCCACTCTGGGAACAAGGGCCCAACAGAACCCATGCCCCACCGGGGCAGCCTCACAGGAGTGCAGACCTGCAGAACCAGCGTGTGATGGGGCACAGCACCCCACTCTGTGGGGGAAGGGGAAGGGGCATGCATTGGACACGTGGCCCAGACTGCACCAGTGACCCATGGGGGTTGCCCAGATGGACAGAGGGATTCCTGCTCCCCTGGGCACAGCCAGGCTCCTCTCAGTCAACCACTAGACTTGACTCGTGACAACTCTGCTCCTTGGTCTGGCACTTACGACAGAGGGGATGCCAAGGCCCCCAGGACCTCAGGGGGTGGGTGCTGGGGTCTCCTCCAATAAACCGGGTGCCAACCTCATCCAAAGCTTCCGACCCCCATTGGCACCTGAGGGGTGGGTCTGGGAGGATTCAGGAAAAAAAAGAAGGGGAACTTCCTTCAGCTTGGCTGGGTCCCCAAGGAAATAAGGTAAGACCCCTTAAGGCAGTGGTTCTCAAGCTTCCTAATGCCGCGACCCTTTAATACAGTTCCTCATGTTGTGGTGACCCCCAACCATAAAATTATTTTCGTTGCTACTTCATAACTGTAATTTTGCTACTGTTATGAATCGTCATGTCAATATCTGATATGCAGGATGTATTTTCATTGTTACAAATTGAACATAATTAAAGCATAGTGATAATCACAAAAACAATATGTAATTATATATTCAATATGTGTTTTCCGATGGTCTTAGGCGACCCCTGTGAAAGGGTCGTTCGACCCCCAAAGGGGTCGCGACCCACAGGTTGAGAACCGCTGCCTTAAGGGAAGGTATGCTTCAGAGATTCCCAGGGCAGTAGGAGCACAGAGGGGGCAGAGCCTTGCCCACGGTTACACAGAAATCCAGGGAATGGGAGGTTTGGGATGGAGAATTCCATATTTGTTCTTTATACCAAAACTCCAAGAAGGTAGGGCTGAATCTGGGGGAGGGTTCTGGAATGAGGGCTTCTGCTGAACTGGAGCCAAACTGGGGTTTAAAGGTTAAAGGTAAGCCTGGGGCCTGGTGATCCTGGGAGTGAAGAGGGTCCAGGGGGTGAGCTTCTCCTAACTTTCTTCTGGTACTTCCTTTCCTGCCCCTGCAGGCTGCCCAGAAGTTGGTGGCTGAGCTCAGGGTCACCCGAGGGTGCTGGCACTCCTCTACAGTACCCCGGAGGCACGCCTCCCTGCTCTAGGAAGGAGGTGGGAGTCTGAGCCTCGCAGGCTAGGCTGGGGAGAGCGCTCACTAACCCGGGAGAGAGAGTCCACATCCAGCTCCCTGGGCAGCCTCCTGAGCAAGGCCCTCCCATCTTGGGCACATTTTGCCCTGCTCTATGGTGTGGGCCAGAAAGAACAGAACAGGGGACCTCAGCTTGAGCGAATGTTCAGGCTGTTCAAGGCTAAATTCCCATAAACTGGAGGCGGGAATGGTCAGACATCACAGCCTGGGAAAACCATGCAACCTCCAGCATCTTGGGCTCACTGCCTTGGGCACAGGGCGAGGAGGAACCTGGGCCGGGGAGGTACCGGTTCCCACTGCCTCTGTAATTTTTCAGTTGCGGCCTCTAAGGAGCCTCTAATTAGGACGGAGCAGAACCACCACGACCACCCGGGCAGGCGAGGAGGGGTGGCCAGAGGCCCCTTCCCTACCGGGTACCCTATGCCACTGCCTGGCCCCAGGGCCTGGGCCTGGGCTGGAAGGCTAAACTGGGCCCCGAGGGACTAAGAAACTAGAGGCTGGAGCTGGGGACCAACCTGAGGGCGGAGGGGGGGCGGAGGGGGGCGGTGGGCACGCTACGCACAACCCCCGCCCCCTCTCACGTTTCCCTAACTCAAACCAGACGCCCCACCAGATCCTGCCCAAGTTTTTAACCTTGGAGACGCCACCGAAGAAGTTTGCTGCGTGGGAGTGGGGGTGGCGGGGTGGCCCAAACGCCTGAGTGTGGGAAGGAGATGCGTGCGCCGCCTCGGGGTGACAAAGCCCGCCAGGAGGAGAACGGCTGGAGCTCCCTCCTGTGACCCCGGGCTGGGGATCCAGAGCGTCTCAACGAGGGCAGGAAGGAGTTAAATGCACTGCTCTCGAAGGGAGGAGACGGGAGAGGGGAAGGGGGCCCAGAGCCGGCTCTTTGTCATACCGTAATGAGCACCAGATGCGGAGCTGCGTGCGGGCCTAAACAGACGGCCTCCCAGGGCCGAGCCCCCGCCTGCGCCCAGCCCCGCCTCTCCCCAGGCCCCGGGCTGGCTCCGCCCACTGGCTCTCAGGCCCCGCCTCACCCAGACCTCCGCCTACCAGCCGGGTCCCGGGGAGCTACGAGCCACGCCCACTGACTGCCGTCACGCGCCCCTTCGGGAGCTCTCCAGAGGCCCCGCCCGTCAAAGCTACGAGCCTCGCCCCCTGCCAGCTCAGAGATTCTCAGAACGATTGCCCCGCCCCTCTGTTAGCTCCGCCCAGGCTGAGGCAGTACCAATGGCCCCGCCTACCAGGGCCGTAAGCCCCGCCTCCTCAGCGCGGTGTGCTCAGTCTAGCGGAGTTATTAGTTCCCGTTTCCAGGAGGTATGAACCGGATCCGCCCAGAGTTTACACATTCTCCTCACGCAGCCCCGAACTAAATTCCCATAAACTCGAGGAGGGAGTTTTTTTTAAAAAAATACATTTTATTGATTTTGTACAGAGAGGAAGGGAGGGGGATAGAGAGTTAGAAACATCGATGAGCGGGAAACATCGATCAGCTGCCTCCTGCACACTCCCCACTGGGGATGTGCCCGCAACCAAGGTACATGCCCTTGACCGGAATCGAACCTGGGACCCTTTGATCCGCAGGCCGACGCTCTATCCACTGAGCCAAACCAGCCAGGGCGAGGAGGGAGATTTAACAACTAAAACTCTGCCCCTTCCCAGAGCCGGGGATTCGGTCCACAGCGCAGGGAATCTCTACAGACAGTGACTGTCGCAGAGATGCAAACTCTGCCCTCCGGGGTTTACGCGGTCCCCTCAAACCCTCAAACGCCTCTGCAAACTCCGCCCCCAACCACAAGCCCCGCCCCGTCACCAAGGGATACAAGTCGAAGGGGCGGAGCCCCAGACCCGCCTCTCCAGGAAAAGAACTCCGCCCACGTACGGCTCTTTCCCTTCACACGGAGGCAATGGCCCACCAACTCAGAGCCCTCGGCCCGCCCAGTAAAAATGCCCACGAACCGAACCGTGACCCCATAAGTCCCGCCCACCCACAGCGCCCCTTATTTGTTCAGGGCTTTTTGCACAAGCACCGCCCACGCAGAGAACAAGCCCAACCTCTTCTCCGAGGCTCCGCCTCCTGCCTACGTTAGCCCCGCCCACCTTTAGCCCCACCTTCTCGGAGCTCAAGCCCCGCCTGCTTTGGGCTTAGGACCTTTGAAGTCTCTCACCACCTGATGCTCGGACTAGTGGGTCCGAACCCTCGTCCCGGACCAAGTTACCTCTGAACCCAGCCAGGAACCCTCTCTCCTTCCCCACCCACAGCCTCTGTGCGTCTAGATTGTGGGTTCTCTGGAGGGAGCTCTGACACGGTGTAGAGCCCAGTGCACGGGCCTTTGGTGCCACCTGCCTTCCGCACCGCAGCTTGCAGCCAGCGGGAGGCCTCAGCCCGGGGCCCTCTCCCAAAGTACACTAGTGCTCAATAAATAGTTGCTTAATTTGTGTCTGTTACTCAGATATCTGCCAACTCCTTCCCTCCACCCCCGCAAAGCAGCAGGTCGGTTGCAGGTGCCCTCCGTTGTCTTTGGAAGACCTCAGGGGCTTCGCGACGGCCCTCAAGCCATTCTGTGAGCTGAGGTGGCCCCTGTCAGTCTTTACAGAGGCTGGTGGGACTCCTGCTGTCCCTTCCCCCACGAAATCTGTTTCCCAGGGGCGAAAGCACAGTCTCTCACCTGGGGGCCCAGAATTGGTAGGCCTGGGTCCTCCCCTAACCCAGCTTCAAAGTGTGGACACCTTCCGTAGGGGTTGAGTTTGGAGGGATGGAGTGAGTTTGGGCTCAGAGGCTCTCATGTGGGAGCTGAGAGTCACACTTTTGAGATTGATTTCAGAGCAGATTTCCACTCTATGTCAGCACTCATCACTACATTTGAAAATATTCACCTGCTCACTCTCACGCAAGACTGGGGCTCCGGGAGGCCAAGGCAGTTGGGATCAGCTCTCGGACTCAATAAAATGCTTTTCAAGCATTGTTGGGACAGGTGGTGGTAGCTAAGGTTGAGGGGGCAGAACTAACACCTACTGAGCTCAGTTAGGTACTGGCACCGCTGGGTACCCTGCACTCCCTGCATTAAGCCCAGGGTGGAGCCACCTCCTGACAAACTCAGGCCTGGGGAGCGGGAGCCTTTCCAATGGAGGGTCCAGCTCTGATGCCCTGGCTACTATGAATGGGAGTAGGGTTTGGTGCCCAATGATAAGGAAAATAACTCTGAATGCTTATTATATGCCTAGTCCTGTTCCAAGGACTTTACATGCCTTAACCCTTTTAAGACCCATAACAACTCCCATGAAGTAAGTGCTATTCTTAGCACAATTTACAGGTGAGAAAGCTGAAGACACTAGCCTGAGTGCCTTGCTTTAGGCCACCTGCCCTATTTGGCCGAGTTAGTAAGTGAAGGTTTGAACCCAGGTAGATTCTGTGATCGTCACCCCTAAGAGCAGGGCCAGTCCATAGCAATAGCCATGTCTCTGATCAGAAAATGCCCACTATTAACAACAACAAAAACCCTTCAAAGCCCAAAGCTTTTCTGAAAGAAAGCATTCATTGAGACACGTGCTAGCCACAGAAATGACCAGGTCCTGGCACGTGCAGTCTGAACCGCCAGCAGCAGGACCAGGTGGGGAAGACAGCGCGTCCGCAGTCCTGGGATTGACAGGGATCTTTTATACAGTGAGTTTGAAGAAGAAAGATCTAAGTTGTTTTGAAAGAATTTACATTAGCTATAGATAAGTGGTGTGGGAGAGGTGATGGGGACAGTGCTGAGACAAGAAAGAAGTGTTTTATGCTTCTGGATGAGTTGTGGGCAACAGTCTAGAACAGCCGTGGGCAAACTATGGCCTGCGGGCCGGATCCGGCCCGTTTGAAATGAATAAAACTAAAAAAAAAAAAAAAAAAAGACCGTACCCTTTTATGTAATGATGTTTACTTTGAATTTATATTAGTTTACACAAACACTCCATCCATGCTTTTGTTCCGGCCCTCCGGTCCAGTTTAAGAACCCATTGTGGCCCTCGAGTCAGAAAGTTTGCCCACCCCTGGTCTAGAAAGTTCATGCAAAAACAGGATGCAGTAGTGTGTGGTGGTCGCTATCCTCTCCAGATAAGAGCCGTAATAACCACCTGGAAGCTGATTCAAAGTTTCAGCATACATTCAGGAATGTGAGCAATCCTGGCTTTGGCCAGTGGTTCTGTGAACTAATTAACCTCCTTTCTCTACCCCTCCACCCCCACCCCCAGCCCCGCCCCCTCCACCTCTCGTTCTCCGGCCTGCTGCAGTTTAATTTAGGACACCTCATAATTTTTCTCTTGTCACCACCTCCCGGGGAACTCACGTTTAGGGATGAGTCTGCAAGGTGTGGCCTCCCAGGCTGATCACACAGTCCGTGGCGGCTCCGGTGGATGATGCTGGTGAGGCATTCACTGCTGTGACCTTGTGGGAGCCGGACAAGGGTCCAGCCTCGGCGCAGCTTCAGGGAGCCCGGTAGTGGTCATGTTCTCGTGTGATTCCGGTTAGTTCAGGGTTTTCTCACTAGGAAGCCAGTTAACTGCGATTAAGAGCAGGCGCCCTGCACCAGACAGCCTTGCTCTGATTCTGGTTCCACTACTTGGGGGCGGGGGTCCTGAGGCAGGTTCCCTAATCACACTATGTCTGCCTCCTCATTTGAAAAAGCTGTGTACTATGAAGCCACGATAGCAGTGGTTCTCAACCTTGGCTGCACATTAGAGTCACCTGGGAATCTTTTTAAAATCCTGATTTCAGCCCTAACCGGTTTGGCTCAGTGGATAGAGCGTCAGCCGGCGGACTGAAAGGTCCCAGGTTCGATTCCCGTCAAGGGCATGTACCTTGGTTGCGGGCATATCCCCAGTAGAGGGTGTGCAGGAGGCAGCTGATCGATGTTTCTAACTCTCTATCCCTCTCCCTGACTCTCTGTAAAAAAAAAAAAAATCAATAAAAAATATATTTTAAAAAATAAATGAAATCCTGATTTCTGGGCCTCATCCTCCGGAAATTCTGTTTCTTTGTTATGGGGTGGGGCCACAACATTAGTAACAAAGAAACAGAATTTCCGGAGGATGAGGCCCAGAAATCAGGATTTTAAAAAGATTCCCAGGTGATTCTAATGTGCAGCCAAGGTTGAGAACCGCTGGTCTATGAAGAAAGTCAAGGTTTCCTGCTGGGAGCCACTGCGGACCTTCAGGGTGGCTGCATGAACCGGCTGCAAGAAGTGCCCTCTGCCTTCACTGGCACTTGGGGAACCCTGAAGACAGACTCCAGAAATTGATCACGGGAAAGTGCAATCAGAGGAAACTGACGCGCCAAGCCCAGAGGTTCCCAAACGTTCCCGCCCCCTAAGTGTCTCAGTGATGTTTTTTCATGGCCCCTTTGGACTCCCAGTTCCATTGAATAAATAATTAGGTCCAAACAACATAACAAGTACTCGGTAGTCATTTGAAAAAAAATTATACACATAGAAAGATACAAAAATATTTTATTTTATTCTCAAATAACCACAGTCACTAGCTCATGGGGCATGTGTTGGGCACCGACCAACTTCTCAAAACTTGGAACGGAGTTGGGCATCACCACTGCCGTTCCCGTTCCATGTTGACTTCCCGATGGTACTCACTTCTTATCATGGCAGCTGCCCAAGCCCCAGCTTCACAAAGATATTATCATCCAAAGAAAGACAGCGCCGTGCAAAGTTGAAATTGTGAAGGGAAGCCCTGCCGGTGTGGCTCAGTGGTTGAGTGTCGAACCCGGTCACGGTTCGATTCTGGGTCAGGGCACATGCCCGGTTTCGGGCTTGATCCCCAGTCGGGGGTGTGCAGAAGGCAGCTGATCCGTGATCTCTCTCCTTCTCCCTTCCTCTCTCTGAAATCAATAGAAACATATTAAAAAAAGAAAAGAAGAAATTGTGAAGTGCCTGGAGCGGGAGTTGTCTGACAGAGGCTCTGTTTCCTGTTTCTCTCAAAGGTTTACAATATTTCACAGCGTCCCTGTGGGCTTCCCACCGGGCGTGGGGCCTGACATCAAAGACTCTTGTTAGCCACCAGGGTCCTGACAGAGGACACCTGGAGGACTGCGAGGAAGGTAGGATTGGTAATGCCTCTGGCCCTCCCCTCCCCCCTTCTCCACGTCACTGCCAGGTTCATCTCATGGAGGCTGGTGACAGGACGGAAACTGAAATCAAAATGAGCTTCGCCGGTTTGGCTCAGTGAATAGAGCGTCGGTCTGGGGACAGAAGGGTCCCGGGTTCGGTTTTGGTCAAGGGCATATGCCACTTAACTTTAATCACATCTGCAAAGTCCCCTTTTCCATGTAAGATAACACATTCATAGGTTCTGGGGATTAGAATGTGGACATATTTGGGGCCGTCGTTCCTCCGACGACACTGAGGCACCAGGAAAACAGTTGCAGGTTGGCGTGCAGTCCTGCTAGCCACAGGGAGCAGGTCCCGCGTGGAGCGCCCAGTAGGACAGAAGATAACATCTACTTTTTATTGTTGGCTTGTTTATTAGGGAGAGAAACTGCCGTTTGAAAGTTATGGCCACTTCCTGCTGCAGTCCAAACCGCTGGGCCAGCTGCCACGGCTGCTGGTGTCACACAACAGCCATGCCTGCCGTGAGGCCAGGCGGCGAAGGGGCTGCTACACCCACTGGCGCGAGGGGCTGAGTCAGGCGGCCTTTCCAGCTTTCGCCTTCATCCTGGAACCATCGAGACCCTGAGGGGCCCTTGAGGTTCTTAGCTGCCATCTGATCTCAGTCTGCAGTCACCGGGGCTGTTTAATCACTTTAAACCTTGAGAGGACGGGAGGCCTCAGATGCTCTTCTCCCAGGGGCACCTTGAGCCCAGCCAGTCAGGGTCCTTTGATTGCAAGCAAACGAAAGGGAATCTTTGGGGGGATGTTGGGAGTTGTGGGTAACTGTGGGCTGAAAGTCGCACCTGGAAACAAGCAGAAGCTGGGGTAGCTTAGGAAGTGGGAGCAGGGCCTCCGGACCCGCGTGATCAGGCCACGGCCAGACGCGAGTCCCCAGCCATCCTCAGAATCTTTGAGCCTTTGCCTAGAATTTACATCCCAAGGAGGGAGTATCCATCTGGCTTTCCGTGGGCCGTGGGCCTGCAATTTTTGTCTCTTGAGGAGGAGGGGAAGGCTCCCAACTACAGACCCACCAGCTGGGTTTAAAGTGGCGGCAACTTTATTTTCTTATACTCGTCCTAGGACATGCGGAGAGAGGAAGCAGGGCTGGGCAGGGAAGAGACAATGTTCAACCACTGAGCCCCGAGCCCCTCTGGCAGGGAGGCAGGCAGCTTTTAACTGGCAGTTTTTCTCACTAATAAGCAAATAATAAAACAGTAGATTTTGTTTTCTGCCCTAGCAGGTGCTCCCCTGCAGAACTTGCTTACAGAGGACAGCCTATTTGCCTGGCTCCTGTGTGCGTCCCTTAGGACACTTTGGACACACACAGGGCCCTGTATCCCCATGAGAACAAGGGCTATGGCAGGGCAAGGGGTCAAGTGGAACCCCTGCCCACTAAAATAATAGTCACTTCGCTCACTCATCCCAAGATTTATTGAGACACTATTATCTCAAGATTTATTGAGACAGCAACTCCACAAGCTGTTTCGGGTCTGTAGTTTGTAGGTTCAGAGGTTACTCAAGTAGACTGTTCGAGAAGGTAAATGGGAGCCCAGAGCTCAAAGCAGAGGTCCAGGTTGAAGATAGAGAGTTTGGCTGGGGATCCCAGAAACTACCAGCATTGCCACCGTCACCCAGGAAACCCAGCCCTCCCTGCCCCTTGCTTTCGAGTAGCAAACGGTGCAAGAGGGGCCCCCGACTCCTCGCTTCATAAATGTCCTGTTGCTTGAATTCCCTCATGATTATAGGTTGGTTTTATAAGGATTTTCAGAGGTTTGAACTTGCTCTTTATTAATGTATTAGCCTTTATACTATTGCAGTCTTTTATAACACATTGTTCCTGTCTTTTAGAACATATTGTGCTTTTGTAACACTTAAATTGAAGCTCCTCTACCGAAAGGAAGTTAGCATTTTTATTTTGGCCAGTTTCATTTTATGAGGTTTTAAAACAGCGGTCAAAGAGAGGAAAAATGCATCTGACCTGTGGAGTATGACCTCGGCTTCTGAAAGCTAGCGCACTTCGGCCTCTCTGAGATTCGAGACAGACATTCCTCCTGGGGCAGATGTAGTCAGCCTCAGGCCCAGGGACCCTCCGCGTGAGGTGGACGTGGCTCCAGGGTCTTGCATCAGCTATGCATTATATACACAACAAATCACCCCAAACTTAGTGTGAAACAAGGATTTCTTATTTCTCGCTGCCGTTCTGAACGTCAGCAAGTTGTGTAAGAATCAACATGGTGAGCCCAACTGGTTTGGCTCAGTGGATAGAGCATTGGCCTGCGGACTGAAGGGTCCCAGGTTCGATTCCGGTCAAGGGCATGTACCTGGGTTGCAGGCACATCCCCAGTAGGGAGTGTGCAGGAGACAGCTGATCGATGTTTCTACCTCTCTATCCCTCTCCCTTCCTCTCTGTAAAAAATCAATAAAATATATATATTTTTAAAAAAATCAACGTGGTGGTTTGTCTGCTAGTTGCACCTGGGGTGACTCCTGGGGCCCCAGTCCTCTGTGGCAAGTCCAAATGGCCTCCCTCTCACGTCTGGAAGCTGATGCTGAATCTTGGCTGGGGGCCTCCGTTCCGCCGTGTGTGGTCTCTGGTCAGGCGGGAGGCGAGGCTGGCCATCTGCACAGCTGGTCTCAGGCGCCAGGGGAGCACAGGTGGAGGCTGCGTGGAGGCTGCATGGCCGCTGCAGCCCAGCCCACGGCTGCACAGCCTCACTCCCACCACATTCTGTGGGTCACAGCAAGTCTCAAGCCAGCCCAGATGTAGAGAGTGGGGAAAGGGCTGGAGGGAAGGCGCTGCAAAGAATTTGTGGCCCTGCCCGGCTGGTGTGGCTCAAGTGGCTGAGCGTTGACCTATGAACCAGGAGGTCACGGATTTGATTCTCGGTCAGGGCACATGTCGGGGTGCAGGCTCAATCCCCAGTGGAGGGTGTGCCAGAGGCAGCCAATCAATGATTCTGATCATTGATGTTTCTATCTCTCTCTCCTTCTCCCTTCCCCTCTGAAATCAATAACAAATAAAAAGAATTTTTGGCTCCATTTAATCTACCACAGAGAGCCCGCCCAAAATATGACCAGAGCAGGTCACCCTACCCCCACTAGGCCCCCCTCTGACACACCAGCACCGTTCCCCCTCGGAACAGCAACATAAAAGGTTGGCATTCATTCTGCAGAGCACTCTGCAGACACTGGTCCGTTAGGAAAGGCATTGGGCCCAGTGACCGATTGCGTTGTTGAAGATGCCACTAGTGTGTCTCCTATCCCACATGCCCGTCTTACAGGGTGATGTTGACATTGTAAGAGGTGGGGTCTTATGATCCCTTTCCTTGAAACTACTTGGAACTTCATAACCACCTCGGCCAATAGAAAGGGGCAGAAGTGATGCGTGTGACTTCTGAGGCTCGATCATGGAGGGCAACACGGCCCCCACCCCTGTCCTTGGAACTCAGCCACCATGTATGAGGGAGCTCAAGCCAGGTGGAGAGGCCTCTGTGAGTGTCCCAGCCCCCAGCCCTAGAGAGGCCCTTGGCCCTCAGCCCTCAGCCAGCATCAGCCGCCAGATGTGTGAGTGAAGGAGCCTGAGGCTGATCCCAGCCCTGGCTTTCCAGTCTTTCGGCAGAGGCGCTAGACATCTTGGAGCAGAGGTAAGCCAGCCCTGTGTGCTTTCTCTGAATTCTTGACCCACAGGAACAAGGAGAGACAATAATGATTATTAATTTTTTTTTAAGCCACTACGATTGGGGGAACATTGTTTATGTTCTGCTAGCCTCAGCACTTGGCTAGAATGCTCAAGGTCATCTGATCCAAGATAGCTGCTCGCGTTCCAACTATCACATCCGCATTCCACGCTGAATGCAGAATTCTTAGAAATCCCTTGCAACACATTCTGTTTATATTTCATATGCTAAAATTAAGCCACACTATATGGGCAAGGAAGGCTAGAAATGTTGGCACACATACAGCTGTGCAGGGTGCAAGGGACCACCTTTTATTTTTTATTTTTAAATATTTTTTTATTGATTTCTGAGAGGAAGGAAGAGGGAGAGAGAGATAGAAACATCCATGATGAGAGAGAATGATCGATCAGCTGCCTCCTGCAAGTCCCCCAATGGGGATCGTGCCCACAACCCGGGCATGTGCCCTTGACCAGAATCAAACCTGGGACCTTTCAGTTTGGAAGCTGACGCTCTATCCACTGAGCCAAGCCGGGTAGGACAAGGGCCCACCTTTTAGCTGGGCTCGCTGCCATCTGAAGGAGAACGGGGTTCTGTTTTTGAGGAGAGGAGAACGGGCAGTGGCTAGGTGGCTGTGGTGGGAGGGCAGGCAACGGAAGAGGGAAATCTTCCCCAGGCGGTGGAGCTGAGCCAGTACGTTGACCCCTGCCCTCTCAGCCTCCTTGAATGCTTGGGCGCCATAGAGTTTCCCGTCTACATCGCTTCTTTACAAAGAGTTGACTTCCCTCGCAAAGAAGTGAGGCAGTGAGCCAATGCACAGGGCACGCTCTGGTCTCGAACCCCACCCTTTCCACGTGGCCAGTGGGCAGCCAGACTTTTGCCTAAAATCCGAACATGCAGCCCTGACCGTATCACTTCCCTGCTCAGCCGTCTTCATGGCTCCAGGTTGTCCCAGGTTAAGCACAAATTCCGGGATCTGGTGTCGAAGGCCTCAGCCAACTCTTCCACTGTCCTTTGCTTTTACCTCCTCATCTCGCCTCGCCTCAGGGCCTGCACCCAGGCCTTTATGCAGGTGGGTCCCACTGCCCAGGGCACCCTCTGCATTCCCATTCTCGGCACCCTTCCAGGGCCAGCACGAGCCCTTACAGAACCTTTGCACGAGTTAGAAAAAGGTTCCCTCATTTGGGGGGATGCAGCGCCATGCCACGGCTGGAGGAGTGGCCCACAGGCCGGATTCCACCCACACGTGCCTCTCAGCCTGGCACCCTGGCAGCATAAACACGCCGCACAGCTGTCTGTGTGAAGGAAGATGCCACTTCCAGGGACCACGCCAGCCCCACCAGTGGGCGAGGCTCTTCCTTAGCCCCGTTCTGTCTTCAGTTCCCCAGCCCTGCTTTGGGGCTGGCTGCTTTCTGCTTTGTGTCCTCCAACCAGCTCAGTGCCCACTCCCCCAAGGAACTGAGCTCGAGCCACAGACCACTCCGGGGGTCAGTCGCCACTCCCTTAGTCCTCAGCACGCCCAGCAGCAGAATGGAAAGCCCCACTGGACTGCAAGAGGGACCATTGGACCACGCGGACCACGCCTTACGAGTGACCCAGATACCAGTGGACTGAGTCAGCTGCTCAGAGCCACTCAAACCTGAGTCTCAGAGGCCCCGGGCTGGGCGGGGAGGTTCCCTCTCAGCTTACCCTGCTCCTGGGATCACTGGAGCTCAACCCTGCATCCCCTCCCAGAGCCCAGGCTGGCCCAGGGCCCTGGTAGTGGTGGCCTTGGACCCACTGCTCAGGAATGCACATGAGACCTTCCATTTTATACCTTTTATTTTATCTGCATCTTCGCTGTCTCCTCCCTCCCCCACCAGCCCCTGAGAGGGGGTGGAAGCCCCAGTTGGAAGGGAAGGGACTACTCTTTCCTCCCTGGGAGAGGGGCGGTGTCCCCTGGGCCAGGCCCTACTGATCAGGGAAGCATAGAAGAACAAGGGCATCGTCCAGGAGGCTGTGCCAGGCTGAGGCCCCTCGGATGCCCTGTGGCCCTGGGCCCTGTGGATCACCAGGAAAATGAAGAGCAGAGAAGCCCAGAGGGTGTGTGCGTGGCTGACAGAGGCAGACCTGGGCTTGGGGGGTGAGGGGGGAGAGCAGGGACCAGGGAATGTGGTTCAAGGCCCTGAGAAGAAGCCTTGGTTATAGGGCTGCTGGATGTGGGTGAGTACACCAGGGAAACTGGGGGGTAGGGTGGGGCAAGGCTGTGCTCTAAGAACCAGGCTCCCGGGAGAGGGGCTGTGCTGCAGGGTCTGTCAGGGACTGGCCCCAAGAGGCCAGAGGGCAGGAGGGCGCTGTCAGGGGTGGAGGATGGGGACCTTGGGTGGGCTGTAGGGCCAAGGCCGTGGTGCTATCGTAACCAGCTCTTCAGCTTCATGGATGTCAGCCCAGCTGGGCATGGCCCCAAACCACCAATGCGTGCTCTGCGTGGCTCTAGGGCTCCAAGTGTGGCCGCAGCCACGCAGGGAGGCCCCGCAGGAGCCCTGTGCTGCAGGCCACAGCTGTTCCCCAGGACGCCCCCATTTCAGCTTTCTGGAAACTTCCTCCCCTGCCCAGACAGAACGACTCCCAAGACAGATCGTCTGCCATCGCAGGGGGTGGGACGCGGTGGTGGCGGGCAGGAGCCATGCTGGGACAGTGCGTAGACTCAGCTCCGTGGAGCCCGCAAAGGCCCCGGGGTCACTGCGTGTTGGTCTGTTTGGGAGTCACTCAGGCCTGGAGGCCCTGGGCGGGGCGGGGGCGGGGCCGCTTTGGGGCCAAGGGGTCTCAGAACGCCCCCTGCCCGTCCCCCTGGCAGCCGCTGTCCCCGTGGACAATGAGCACCGGGAAGTAGAGGGCGTCCTCATAGCTCGGGGGGCTTTCCAGGGGCTCGGTGTCGTCCCCGCGGCGCCCCAGCGGCCCCCCACTCAGGCTCCGGAAGACCCCGGGCGTGGCCCGGCCCCCGGCTCCCAGCGAGAGGCGGCTGCGGCTGAAAGGCAGGCGGGGCCCGCCGGGCCGGGCCGGGGGCAGCGAGTTGCTGCTGACGGAGCGGCGGCAGCGCTGGCAGCCGCGGAGGTAGGCGCCCGCGCCGGCCCCCATGACCACGGCCTCCGAGTAGCTGGGCACCAGCTGCCGGTTGGAGCAGATGTGCCACTCGAGCTCGGTGAAGTCCACGGTGGCCACGCGGGAGAGGGGCGGCCCGCTGGGCAGCGCGCCGGGCGCGGGCGAGCCGGCGCCGAACAGCTTCTCCACCTGGTAGTGCACGTGCGCCGTCCCGCAGGCCGCCACCACGCGCAGCGGCCAGGACAGCGTGGCGGCCGACACGAGCCAGAAGACCCAGGCGCGCGCGTACCAGGGCGGGCGGCGCGGGTCGGCGAACACCAGCAGGCAGTCGCGGAAGTCCACGTCCTTCAGGTGCATGCCCTCGCGGGCCTCCAGGTAGTCGTCCAGGCCCTCGTTGGCGCCGAAGAAGCGGGCCCGCTGCGTGAGGTACGAGGCCTCGGCCTCGGCGCTGCCGAAGCTGAAGCACTTGGTGAAGCGCAGGCGCGTGGCCGCGTGCTCCGCCAGCCCCACCAGCTCCTTGGACACGTCGCGCACCCCGTGCGCCGAGTAGTCGAACTCGGCGCGCGCCGTGCGGCTGTCGGCGCGCTCGTGGTAGACCTGCGTGGTGGTGTAGGCGTCGCCGTTGCGGTAGCGGGTGATCTGGCGGGTGCGGCGCACGTAGTGGTAGCTGGTGGCCTTCCACCAGACGCAGGGCGGCGCCTGCTGCAGCCGGCGGATCAGCGCCAGCACCGTGTGCGCGTCGGTGCGCGGCGCCTGGCACGCGCGCATGTGACAGTGCCAGCACTCGGCCAGGTAGAGGAGGTAGAGCAGGGAGACGAAGGCCAGCGGGATGTACAGGTAGCCATCCGAGCAGGGGCTGGCCGGGTAGGTGGGCGGCGGGGCCCCGGCCCCGCGGGCCAGGGCCGCCTCGGGCCCCAGGACCAGCCGCGGCACCGTAGCCAGGCGACACCAGGCCACCACGGCGCCACAGGAGTGGATGAGCAGCGTGAGGAGCAGGCACTTCCAGTGGGACTCGCGGCACAGGGAGCTTCCCAGGGACTGTTTCAGGGGCCGCTGCTGCAGGGCGGGCAGAGAGGGAGGCCACGTCAGGGCGGCTGTCACTGGCGCCTGCCACTCCACGCAGGCGCAGTGGAGGGGGTGGTGCTGTGCTGCCCACTCTACAGATGAGGAAACCGAGGCTCTGAGCGGTTGAATAACAAACTCCAGGCCTCTCACCCTTCTAGCTAACACACGGTAGGGCTGCAGGACTCAAACCCAGGCCTATCTGCGCTGGGCGGGGTTAGTTCTCAGTCAAGGGCATCTAGGACAAAACGACCCATCTCTGCCAAGAGAAGGAAGCACCCTCTAACTGGCCATTGAGAAAAGTGAGTTCTGCCCCAAACTTGCGGTGTGGTCATATCCCTGCCCTCTCTGGGCCTCAGTTCCCAGACCTGGTGGGGTGGGAGGCCAGGGTGGCAGGGGCCCTCTGGGCAAAGAGCATGGGCTTTGGAGCCGACTGCCGGGGACCCCGTGCTGGCTCCACCACTCACTGTATGACCTGGGCAGGTCCCTCATGCTCTCTGCACCTCAATTTCCTCATCTGTGCACTGGGGTTGTTGAGAAGATTCAATGAGATCATATGTGTGAAGAGCTCAGCACAGGGTCTGGCCGTGGGAATGAATATTATTACTGTCATCCTGAGACTCCCTCCCGTCCTTTGGTTCCACTAGGGACAGCAGGAGACTTGGGCCAGGCTTTTAAGGAAACCGGAAAGAGGAAGAGCTGGGAACGGGGAGGTGTGAGTCTGGGGGGAGCAGATGGAGTGCCGGCCTCCACTCCCCATCTGTGCTGAAGGAGGGGGTGGGACACAGCTGCTGGGCTGCAGGGGCCACTCCCCGGCCCAGAAGGTTTGGCCCACCCTTCCTGGCAGGGCTGCCAGCCTGTCATTCACCTCATCCCCAAGGTGCCTATGGAGAGAGAAAGAGGAGGCCGTCGGGAGAGGAGGGGAAAACGGGAAAGGGGAGAGGTGGTCTGGTGGAAACAGCAGAGGTGGAGTTAATAGGCCACCTCTCCCACTCCAACCCAGCAGGCCTTGAGAGGCCCAAGGGGAAAGGAACCACTCCCATCCCAGCCCAGGGCCTGCCCTCCCCCTGCATCAGCCCCCACAGGTGCACACCACCACCCTGACCCGCAGGGCCAGCGATGCACACACCCACTCATGCACACATCCCACCCACACATTCATCCCAGACCCACCCACCGCAGGTGTGTATGCGGCCTGTTCATCCAAGACACACCAGATCCTCACCTGTGCCCAGGGCACAACCCCTATCCCCACACCACAACATGGTGTGCAGGCACACATGCACACATACACCACAGGGCACACGCATGCATATACATGTTACACATTCACTGCAGTCCAGGAACACACCAGGCCCTCACGTGGCCACAGTACATTCTCCACCCCCACCCCCTTCTGCAATCTGACACCCACACCCACAGACTGACTCTACAGGAGAGACTCTCACAAGAAGATACGCACATGCACTCACACATGACCACTTTACCCAGGCCTAGCGGCCATCACACCTCACCTGACTTTAGGGTCCATATGTCCCACCCAAGGTGTGGGGAGTATGGACCAGCATTCACACACCTACAAGCACACTGCATTCACCCACATACACACACAGACCCGCTCACCACTTATCACCCCACCCCCCACCCTGGGCCCCACACCCCAGCCAGCGCTGAAGAGGAGCCATCCTGGGGGTCCCAGCCAGCAGGATAGACCTAGGCCCTCACAGCAGGGTGAGGAGGCAGGGGTACCCGAGGCCTCCTCCCTACCTTTTTCCCTACACCCCACCCCCTCCCCCCTGCCCCCAAGTCCCTGCTACTGCTGCTGCATTGCAGGCTCTGCCTGGCACCTCGTGAGCAGCCAGGACGGGCTGGGGGCCTGACCCCTGGGCCTTGGGGGTGAGGGCAGCGCTGCGGAATGGGGACCTGAGGGACCAGGCGCTGACGTCACAGGAGGGGGAAGCTGGAACAGGGGACGAGGAGGCGGGAATCGCCCCCCCACATCCCTTCCCAGATGCCCCACCCCTGCACCCACGCGGGTCCCTAGGCCCCGACCCCTCGCAGGGAGCAGGCTACCCCAATGACGTCATTGTCCGCAGGGGCTCAGGACTTCCCACCTCAGCCTCTGTCCCGGGATCCGCCCCTTCCCTTGCCCCCCGTTCCCCGCTCCGACCCGGCTCCGGCTCCCCACCACTCAGAGCCCATACCTCCTCCCGCAGCGGCTCGCCGTCCGTGATGAGTTCAGGCACCTCCCCGCCATCGCCACCGCCGCCCTCGGGCATGGTGTCCTGGCTGCTTGGGCGACCAGGGCCCGGGCCCCGGGCATGATAGGGGAGCACGGAGGGCTGCCGCTCGCCCCGGAGGGCGTCCGCTCGGCTCGGCGGCCGCGGAGGGAGTGCACCGAGTTCGCCCGAGCGCGCGGTGGCAGCGGCGGCGGCGGCGGCGTTGGCGGCCTCGGTGCCCGGCGCCCCGCCCTCCGCTGACCCCGCCCCCACGGCACCGGCGGCGCCGCCAGCAGAGCCTGGTACCGCGGGTGCTGCCCCAGCCCCCAAGAAGCCCAGGCTGGGTGGACCGACGCCTGGGTCCCCCTCCTGCCGCGCTGGCGGGGGTGATCCTGGGCGAGTCTTGGCTCTCCGGGGGAGTTTCTCCCGCTCCCCGACCCCCGCGGTGAAATGAGGAAGGAGAACTGCGAAGGTGGGTGTCTACTGCTGAGGAGCAGGCGCAGGCCGAGTCCACCCAGACCCCAGCCGGGAAGCCTCGCCTGTAGGAGGGGGCAGTTCCAGCCGAGACAGAGGTAGCGCCCGATTAGCTGGACAGAGGCTTGGGTTCCACTCCGCAGGCTGACTCAAGACGCTCGGCTGTGTGACCTTGGGTGGGCGCTCTGCATCCGCAGCCTCACTTTCCCCACCGGAGCGATGCAGATGGAAGGGCGCTAGAGTCCATCAAAGCACAAACATCCACCACACGGTTCAGGGGGTGGCACCCGTGCTGCATGGGGGGCTCCTCCCAGGTCCCTGTCGCTCCAGCGCTGCTCCCTGGTCCTCAGGGGCCTCAGACCTTCACGCCTGTCCCTGGATCTGGGCCTAGCCCCCAAGCTAGACAGTCGGTGGGTGGGACAGAGGGAGCTGCAATGCAGGCAGGGTTTGTTTTGTCATCCCCCCCCCCCCCGCCCCCGCAAAGGGCAATTCAAAGGCCATTCGGTTCAACACCCCTGCCCGTTTAAAGCTGAGGTCACTGCAAGGGTAGAGAGAAGGAAGGACTGACCCTGGGTTCTATCCATTCATTATTTATTTATTGACACCGATGGTTATTGGGTGTCTTCTATATGCAAGCACTGTGCTCGGCACAGTGAAGACAAGGGCAGGAGTGGAGAAGACACCAGCCCTGTCCTCATGGAAGTTACATGCAGGGCAAACTGGTGCAGCCAAAGGGAACCTAGAACTTGACCTTCAGTCTCCACCCCAAGCCAGGTTAGGCCTCTCTTCCCTTTGTCTCTCTGAGAGGCACAAGTAGAACTGACCTTAAAGGATAGCTAGACTTTGGACAAGTGGATATGAGGAGAAGGGCATCCCAGGTGGAGGGGACTTTGGGGCAAAGGCACTGAGATTGGACCACGTGGGCCGGAAAGTCACCGGGTGTAACCAGACACTGGGAAGCTAACTAGAGGGAAGTCACTAAGGACCCGATCTTGCTCTCTAGAAAGTGGTGCCTGAGGACTGTCTCGGGGGAGGCTGAGTGCTCAGAAACTGGGTGGGGAGAAAGGAGGCCCGGGGATCACGAGTGAGGCTTGGGAGTGGGGGGGTCTCACTTCGAGATGACCGCAGGGCCAGCAGTGACTCAGGTGTTTCAACAGCAGCACATCTCCATCCCCAAACAGGCTGTACCACAGAACAGGCCTGGTCAGGATCCTGTCCCAACTATACCATCCAATCTCGGGACCTCAGTTTTTCAATCTGTGTAATGGTGTTGGTGTGGATCGAGAGCCCAGGACCTCCCAGCAGCAGGCCCCTGGCCGGGGTCTGCAGGATGGCGTCAGTGGCAGTAGACCATTTCAGCACCCGACGACGGACAGCACCCGCGCAGAAAAAGGGGTGGGAGGCTGGAGGAGGAGTCGGCATCTCCGGCTCGCTGGGCTGTGCTGTCACTGCCCAGTCCGGCCTCCTACCAACACCTCCCAGGCAGCCCGGGCTCCACGCCAGGACTCTGGGGGTGTGGGGGACGGGGGAGGAAAACGAGTATGAGAGCGAGGGGCCAAAGACCAGAGGGCGGGGCTTGGCCAGAGCCCCATCGCCCTTCCCTCCTGGAGTAGGTGCGGCGAGTGGAAATCCGTTCCCGGACCCCGGCCGCAGCCGGTCTACGCCGGGTGTCCGCCAGGTGTAGTCGTGGCAAGACTAGCATCAAGTGCCCACTGCGCAAGCGCGGAAGTAACTCTCAACACCCTTCTACAGCAACTTGCCTATTGGCTGCTCCGGCCGAACCTGCAAATCCACTATCCAATCCGAGAGCACCTCGAATTGCTCCGCTTTCCGCCCCTCCCGGAAGTTGGCCGCTGCCGAATCCGCTTCGGCGACGGATTGGCAGCAGCCAATTGGAGGAGGGGAGGGACGGGCCGCCGCCGCCGAAGGGCCAATGGCAGGTGGCTCGCGATGACGCTGCCGACATGGCGGCTGCGGTCGCACAGCCCGGGGACGTGTCGGGCTGCTCTCTAACTCCGGTCGGGGCTCCGGGAGCGGAGCAGCTGCCTCATTAGTATTCGTGCCCACGAGGCAGCGCAGCGGGCCCTCCGGGAGAGCGAGCGTCGCGGCCATGGCTTATCACTCCGGCTACGGAGCTCACGGTGCGTGCGGCGGGCGGGGCGCGGCCCGACCTGCCTCCGGAGGGTCGGCGGCACGGCCCTCTCACCCCGAGGGAAGGGGCGGCCTGACCGCTGCCCGGGGTGGCGGGTGTCGTTAGGGTCCCTGCCCAGCTCCACTCGACAACGCGTCCTGGACTTCGCCCTCTCGGCCGATCTTGCGATGGGGCAGTGACGGCACAGCTGGGATCCCCGTGCCGGACCCGGGCACGAACGGGGCCGCCTCCGGAACTGCCTTTCCCTGTCATGACCCTGCTGGGTCCCCGACCATTGCCCGGGGCCTTCGGGTGCCCAGCCGTCGCCTTTCCCACCTTTTTCATTTGGAGATGCCCTTGCCATTGTCTTCTCCGCCTAGCAAGCTTCTCACTGTCCCAGGCTGTTCGGAGATCACTTCCCTTGAGAAGGCCCCCGGGAACCCCGCGGTGGGCAGCCGCGTCCAGGCACTGCCCCAGCTCTTTCTTTGCCCACATTTAGCGCCTCTGAGAAGAACCCCTGGGGAAGGGATGGCGGTTTGGGCTCATGCTGGGTACTCCTGACACCTCCTCTGCTACCTACAAACCCACAGGCTCCAAGCACAGGACCCGGGCCGCCCCGGACCCCCCTCCCCTCTTCGATGACACAAGCGGTGGTTACTCCATCCAGCCAGGGGGATACCCAGCCCCAGGAGCCGACGTGGCCTTCAATGTCAACCACTTGCTTGGGGACCCAGTGGCCAACGTGGCTATGGCCTATGGCAGTTCCATCGCATCCCATGGGAAGGACATTGTGCACAAGGAGGTGTGGTGCTCCCCCAGGGCAAGGGTGGCAGGATCTCTGGCCAAGGCTGGGGCATCACGCAATCCCACCTGACCCGCCCAGCACCCCTCGGGGAAGGAGCACACGGAAGAGCACCCCGAGGTCCGGGTGCCCTGTGCCCACAGCCTCCTCTCTCTTCCCTCCCAGCTGCACCGCTTTGTGTCTGTCAACAAACTCAAGTACTTTTTCGCTGTGGACACAGCCTATGTGGCCAAGAAGCTAGGGCTCCTGGTCTTCCCCTACACACACCAGGTGAGCTGGCAGGCCCCCTTGCCTCCCTCCTCCTGCTCCGCAGTCTGGCCCCCGCACCTCAACCCCTTCTTTCCTCTCCTGTCTTTTCCTCTCGACTGGGCTGCCGCTGCCATTGCCAGAATTGGGAAGTGCAGTACAGTCGTGATGTCCCTCTGCCCCCGCGACAAGACCTCAACGCCCCTGACCTCTATATTCCCAGTGAGTCTTGACCTGGGCGGGGGGATGTGAGGGGACTTGTGTCTTGCGGCACCAACGAGGAGAGAGTCATGTGTTGATTCAGCGTCTGCTCTTGGGGCTTTCGTGTGTGGCAGTCACGCAATACCAGGGAGACAGCGGGGTGGCCAGGAAGGAGCTTCCTGGGTATGCCTTCAGCGACCTCGGGGGACACCCCTGTGACACCTTCCTGCCTCCTGACTCGGACTGTGTGCCTCCCCAGCCTGGAGCCTTGGATTTAGACCTCCTCCTGGCTACTCTCACTCTCCTGTAAAACAAAGTAACAACAGTGCCTCCCGCAAAGGCGTGTGCTGGAGGCTCGGTGAGGTGGTGTGCACTCAGCACAGCGCCTGGCCCGTAGGAAGCATCCCGTAACGAGTAGCTGATATCATCATTATTACTGCCCCCGAGGCCTGCTCAAAAGTCCCCTCCCTTCTCAGGTCCCAAACTGCCCGTCCACACGGCACAGGTCAGGCTGCCCACTTGGCTGTGGCTGGCAGACTACACATCTGACTCCTCTGATCTGTGAGCGTGCCCCGGCCAGCCGGCCAGCCCAGGGCTCGAGGAGGGACATGGGTTCTTCTTCCGTCCTTCATTCCGTTTCCCTCTCGGGACCACCCACTCTCATGTTACACGGAGAAGCCAAGCTCAGAGACTTGAATATCTTGCAGGTGGTAGAGCTGGTTTCCTGATCCCAAACACTGCCCTCTGGTGGACACATCAGTTCTGGTGCTTCAGGCGGGCAGAGGACAGGACCGATGAGTTACTAGTAAAGCTGTGAAAGCCCGGCTCCCACTGGCTCTGAGCTTTCGGGAAAACAGTTAAACGTGGAGCTCTACCTGGGCAGGGTGGCCAGTGCTGTAGCTGGCACCAATGTCCAGACTTAGAACTGGCTGCAGTGAGGTCATCCCCATGGCCTGTACCCAGGGACAGCCTGGTCAGTCCATCCAGCCTGCACTTTGGTCCTATAGTTTCTCCTGAGATCAGTTTGACCCCTGCCTGTGGGTCAAGGATGAGCAATAGCCTTGACCAGTGATGTTTCTGAGACACAGCAGGAAACTTTGGTGAGTTTCCTAGCACAGGGACAGAGAGGCAGGTGGCTTGGTGGTCCTGAGAAAAGGATCAGGTGGCATTTACACGGGGGGCATGGGTTGAGTGTGACAGTTGTCAAGTTGGGATGTGCAGGGAAGGAGTATGAGGGGGAGGTAAGGGTGTCAGTGGCCTCAAATGCCTAGCTGGGGAGGGCTCTGGTTGAGGAAACCAGGCTGATGGCATCTCTCTGGCTCTTGGCAGCAATGGCCTTCATCACCTATGTATTGCTGGCTGGGATGGCACTGGGCATTCAGAAAAGGTCAGTGCCAGCCCCCTCCCCATTCCTGCTCTCCACAGCAGCCTAGGGGATCTGTGCCAGGTCCCAAGCCCACTCCCAGCCCCCAGTCTCACACCTGCCCCTCGCCCCCCTGGCCACAGGTTCTCCCCAGAGGTGCTGGGCCTGTGTGCAAGCACAGCTCTGGTGTGGGTTGTGCTGGAGGTGCTGGCCCTGCTCCTGGGCGTCTACCTGGCCACCGTTCGCAGTGACCTGAGCACCTTCCACCTGTTGGCCTACAGCGGCTACAAATATGTTGGGTGAGCACCTGGGAGCCCAGCGGGAGGCTGGCCTTGGGGAGGGCTCTGGGCCCTGGGTTCCTGGCCTGCATAGCCGTAGCCTGGAACAGTGACCCTGGACGTGCCTCTGCCCCTCTCCGCCTCTGTCTCCTCTACTAGAGAGACTGTTTCCAGCAGTCGCTTCAGGAACGTGTAGTGTTGTCAGGTGGGGAATGGACAGTCAGTCACCATGGGAGCACAGGGGAGAAGGGGCTGGAGCTGGGGCAGTGAGGGAGGTCTCAGATCCAGGTCCTGGCTGAGTCCTGGGCCTTCAGGATTCAGTCTGAGTCTAGGTCCCTGTGGGGACAGACAGGGGGTGAAAAGTCCTGGGTGGTGGTGGGTGGGGTTTACGTTGGGCTCTGGGCCCTGGCTGGTGGGGCCAGTCTCAGGCCTGGACCCCTGTGAGGGTCTCCAGCCTGCTCCCCACCCTGGCCTTGCAGGATGATCCTCAGTGTGCTCACGGGGCTGCTCTTTGGCAGCGATGGCTACTACGTGGCGCTGGCCTGGACGTCGTCTGCACTCATGTACTTCATCGTGAGTCTGGGCTGCCCCCTGCGCGTCCTCCCCAGGCTGGAGCTGGGGATGAGCCCTCCTCCGCCCCAGTCAGCTGCAGCTCTCCTTTCTTCCAGGTGCGCTCTTTGCGAACAGCAGCCCTGGGCCCCGACAGCATGGGGGCCCCGGCCCCCCGGCAGCGTCTCCAGCTCTACCTGACTCTGGGAGCTGCAGCCTTCCAGCCCCTCATCATATACTGGCTGACCTTCCACCTGGTCCGGTGACCCCTGGCCCCCACTGGCATTGATTTTTCCATACATTAAAGATTTGATTTCCTTGATTTTGTTTGACCCTTGTTTCTGGGGCCTGTGTGTGTTGGGGGGGGCGGGGGGGGGGGCGGCGGTTGCTGGCACCTTTGCAGTGTCCAGGGGAACAGGTTTGGGACTCTCTAGACCAGTGGTTCTCAACCTTGGCTGCACATTAGCATCACTTGGGAATCTTTTTAAAATCCTGATTTCTGGGCCTCATCCTCCGGAAATTCTGTTTCTTTGTTATGGGGTGGGGCCACAACATTAGTAACAAAGAAACAGAATTTCCGGAGGAAGAGGCCCAGAAATCAGGATTTTAAAAAGATTCCCAGGTGATGCTAATGTGCAGCCAAGGTTGAGAACCACTGGTCTAGAAGAAGGGGGACCCCAGGGAGGGCTTCCTGGGTTAGTGACCTTGATATTTCCTTGTAAGGCAAGTGGAAGGGTTTCATTAGGAACAGCTGTTTATGTCTGGGAACATGATGATGGGAGGGAACAGCTGCCAGGGAGACCTCGAAGGCCTCTGGCCCATCTGAGGGGGTCCCCAGAGGGGTGTGTGGGCTGGTGCACAAGCCTAGCTGTGCTGAGGGTGTAGCTCATGGCTGTTCCTTCTATAGTCCCTTTGCCTCATCTCTCGGAGCCTTTCAGGAGCAGAACTGGGGCCCAGGTGTTTGCAGTAGTTTATTCATATTTTGTCACAAATGGCCGGGGAGGGGGTGCCGGACTCCTCCAGGCAACATAGAAAATAGGTCCAAGAGACAGGTGGGCTGGGTTGGGGCAAATGGGGACAGGAAGGAGTCTGAAGAGAGGGCCTGGGGAAGGGGAGAGGGCAGGCTAGGAGTGGGACTGCCCCCCTGCTGAGCCTGCTCATTCTGGGTGTGGGTACCCCCCCACCTGCAGGGGGAGCCTCAGGGTGGGGTTGAGGGGGGTGGCCCAGAACTTCCAGGGTCAAGCCCTGCCCCTTGGCAGGGCCCCAAGTCCTTCCCAAAGTTGGACAAGGCCGGAGGTTCCGCCCCTTCCAGGACTGACCGCCATGCCCACAGGCTGGCAGAGGAGCTCCTGCCCCTATTTAGAGCTCTGCCCAGCCCTAGTCCAAGGGGAGTGGGCTCTGAAGGCGGGAGGTCCCCGCAGCAGCAGTTTGGGGGGTGGAGAGGAGGCTGGGGGCACCAGTGCCCCTTCCCTCCTCAGGGCTGAGGCCACTGCGGCCGAGGAGCAGGGCTGGGGGTGCACAGGCGTCCGGTCCGTTCTGGGCTCGCTCCCTGGCCGGCTTCCCCCTTAGAAACTCACCAGCGTATAAACCATACTGTGGGGAGACGAGGCAGTAAGCGGAGCCCTGAGCAGGCCCAGCTGCTGGCTGCCCACCCTGCCACACCCTGGCTTGCTCTCAGTCCTCCAGGGCAAAGGGCAGGAACTAGGAGCCCAACCATTCCTGGGGTTGAGGGCATGGTGCCTGGCGCACCCCTTCCCTGACTTCTGTGGGCAGGGCCTCACCTGTACAGATAATAGAAGAAGGAGAGCAGGTAGAAGGCGAGTTTGCACCAGGACTCCTTCTGGCAGTAGTTGAGGATGTCGGCATTCATGATGGAGACTGCATCATACATGACCTCAGAGCCATCCGCAGGGCGGTGGAAGTACCTGGGCGAGGGAGGGCCCTGAGTGCCTACCATCCAGGCTCCCACCCCCTCTGCCCAGCTCCCCATCGCACCCTCCCCGGGGCAGCTGCTTCCCTCACCTCCAGAGGTGGTAGAAGAGGAGGGGGATGTTGAGGCCCAGGGTCACCCACTCCGCTGCACACAGAAACATCAGACAGAAGAGGCCGTGGATGGAGTACTCTGGGACCACCAGCTGGGGGGTGAAGGGGAGAGGTCAGCGGCCTGGTGCCAGGACAAACCCGAGCGTCAAGGGCATGGAGGGGAGCTGGGATTTGGGAACTGCCCACCACCGTGATCTCCGGGAACTAAAAGGGCCTCCAGCCTCCCATTCCCTCCCCGGTGGCAGAGCAGAGCAGAGCCGACAGGCTCCAGAGGAGGAAGGTCACAGAAGGGGCTGAGCTGGGCTGGGAGCCTCCTGCCTCCAGCCCTGACACTGACCTTCCTCAGGAGGCAGCAGATGCGTTCGATGTTTTTTAAGCGCTCGCGCTGTAGGGGAGGAAAAAGCCAGATGGGGATGGGGTGGTGGAGGAGCAGGTCTTGGAGCCCGCCGCCCTCCAGGGCTCCCGCACCGCCCTGCGTGTGGCCGCCAGGGGGCACCAGAGCAGTCTCGGCAGGAAAGCAGCCACACCATCCCCATGGCAACCGTCACCATGGAGGGACTTTCACCCGCATCACCACGGCAACGGCCCGGAGCTTGGCAACGGCTGCCCCACCAGGAGGAACCCGAGCCCTGAGCCCGCGCCAGGTGTTTTCACCTGGGGTGGGGACAGACAGAAGAAGGGGCAAAGCCACGGGTCCTCCTCCCTCCGCACATACACACCCGTCTTCCCGGCCCCCACCCCACTTAGCCCACAACAGATGGAAAGACAGACGGACGGACACACCTCGGCACAGCACATGTATCACTTACTGCCCGCGCTGGGTTCCCCTGGTCGATGGGGTTCTTAAAGTCGGTCCGCAGCTCATCAAAGGCTATGATCTGGGGGAGGGGTGTGTGCCTGTCAGGGTTGGAGCAGCAGCGTATGGCCCCCCACCCGTCCTTCTGTGGGACAGTAATTCATACATGGGGGCCAGACCGGATGGAGAAACAGGCTCAGGGAAGGGCAGGGTCTGGCCCAAGGTCACACGAGTCTGGAATGGAGCCCTAGTGATGCCAATACAGGCCAGTCCATGATGCTTCCATCCCAAACACCCTGAGGTGGTGTCTTCTCTGCCCAGCCCAGTGCCAAGCACTGGGGCCCCCGAGGCCTGCGACACCGCTCCTGCCCTGGTGGCACCCCAGGCCTGGGAGAACTGTGACTGCATCCCAGGGTGATCGGGCTGCAGGGCACAGGGAGACCCTGAAGTGGGTGCCTGACCCAGTGTGGGGGTGATGCAGGGTTCCGGCTGGACTCTGGTGTTTGTCTGGTGAACAAATGGGGTGTGTGTGTGTGGGGGGGGGGGCAGTCTGAGCAGCAGGAACTGCAGGTTCAAAGGCAAAGGACTGAAAGAATATTCTGGAAGTTGCAGATTCCATGGGGCTAGAATGAAAGTGTGAGGTGAGTGAGAACACGAAACTGGGGAAAGATGGGCTGGAGAGGTCAGCCGTTAGCCATGGGTGCTCTGTGGGGCTGGATCAGATGTTTGGACTTGAACAAACAAGTAATGGGGAGCCATTTGAGGGGTATAATGCAGCAGAGGGGGGGAGCCAAGTTGATGACGTAGAATTGATGGAGCAGGAGTTACAAACTGGCTAACAGTTTCAGCCACGATGTACATGATGCTTACTCTAGGCCAGCAGGCTTTATGTTTGTGAACTCATTAATGCTTGCAACAACCCGATGATGTTGCTATTATTTCCATTTTGCAAACAAGGAAACAGAGAAGTGACCAGTGGTTCTCAACCTTCCTAATGCCACGACCCTTTAATACAGTTCCTCATGTTGTGGTGACCCCAACCATGAAATTATTTTCGTTGCTACTTCATCACTGTAATTTTGCTACTGTTATGAATCATAATGTAAATATCTGATATGCAGGATGTATTTTCAGGGGTCGCGACCCACAGGTTGAGAACCACTGGACTAGTCCAAGACCACACAGACAGGATTCTGATTCAGACTCTAGAGTAAAATCCTTAACCACCTTATCCTACTCAGAACCGACCAATGAGGGGACTGTTAAAAGAGTGTTTGGTGTTGATGGTGACCTGAGTGAAGGGAGTGCAGTGGGATGTAGAGGTGTGGATGGATCCCAGAGCTCTTTAAAAGCCAGACTCCAGAGAGCCTGAATAGCATCGGAGCAGAGGCAGAGGAGCCCAAGGTGCCTTTGTGTGTTAGGGCACCTGGTGGGGCAGTATTCTCACTGGGATGGGAAACTTGGGGGGGGGGGAGCAGGTGTTTGAGGGGATGATGGGACAGACCTTGGGAGAACTGGCATGGGAGAAGCCTTCTGGGGTTACCCCCCCTCAGCAGCAGCCCTAAGATGAGACAGCAGGCCCACCACGCCCTAGCAGCCCAGACCCCAGACGGCTGGGAGGGAGAGAACATGGGCTTCCTGTGCTCCATCTGGAGCAGCACCCCCAACTCCCTATTGACTCTGGGCAGCCACCTGCCTGCCAGGCACAGCAACAGGGTCCAGCAGGGAGTGGAAGGGTGCTGTCTGCCTGCCCCAGAGCGGGTACCATCAGCAGGAGGCGGGTGTCTCGCCTCCTACCCCCCAGACTGCCTGGCGCTGACTCAGTCCCCTGGAACAAACAATCCCCCACGGTGACAGCTGACACGCGTCACTCACCATCAGGGTTGCCTAGCGACCAAGTGGGCTTGGGCTCAGGCTGTGGGGTGGGATCTGGGGTCCTGCCCTGAAAGATTTTATTTCTTACCAATTTGGATGTAGGACCACACCTCTTGTCCCCACCGCAGCCCCTGAGCAGGCCCTGCTCTGGGCACTGTAATGTCCACACCACAAGCCCATTTTACCGACGAAGAAACAAACTCAGAATGAGGGATCTTTACTAAGATCACCCAGCAAGATAGTTGAGCCAACACAGTGCCTGACATGTAGTAGGTGCTCAATAAATATTTGTTGAGAAAGCTTGGGCCTTTCTCCCAGCTTGGGAACCCCACAAGGGCAAAGCCTGAGTCTTATTCATCCTTGACTTTTCCAAAGCCACCCAGAGCTGATTCTCAGGAAGCATGGACACACGTTAGTTGGATGGATGACTTCTCTGAGGACCCCCTAAGGACAGGGACTAAGGGGTGACCCCCCATAGGGACTGTGGGAGGCCTCTGGGTAGGGAGGGGCCCAGAAAGGGGCTTCTTGAATTCAAGGAGCCTTTCTCCCAGGAGCTGGTTAGCTCTGAGTTCCCAGTCTCAATTCCTTCCAGTCCTCAGGAATCAGCCCTCCTGCTCCTACCCCAGAGCACCGTCCAAGGCCCAGATGAAATAGGGGACAGAGAGACCAAGATGGACCCCGGGGGGATGGAGAGAGGGGAAGAGAACAGAGAAAGGGGGAGGGAAAGGAAAAAGCAACTGAAAGGCCCAGAGAGAAAGACAAAGCCAGGGAGAGAGAGGGCTGGAGATGGTGTGTGTGTGTGTGTGTGTGTGTGTGTGTGTGTGTGTGAAGGTGCCTAAGGGAGCTCACTTCTTACACAGGAGAGACAGTTTGAGTCCAGAGTCCTGATACAAAGGAGACAGGCAGTGGGGGCAGCAGGGGATGGTGAAGGGAGACTGGTCAAGAGCTGGGGAGGACCACGGAGCAGGCAGGCAGCAAATCCCAGGAAAAGGAAGTGGGGAGACCAGGAAAGAGGCAGGTGAGACAATGCGGAAGAAGTGAGAAGGAAGGGGGGACAGGGAAGGGCTTGAGGGGGGTAAGGGTAACCCCCCAGAGGAAAGAAAGATCAGGGCGTGTGTCCTGGAAGTGCCAGCAGAGCTGAGTGGGCCAGGGCCGAGATAGGTTGACTGTGTGATGGGGGCTGGGGAGGGACAGAGGAGGAGGGAAGGCAGCGAAGGGGGAGGGGGGAGCGCTAAAGGCCCCAAACAATGAGCTGAAAGGCTGGTTGATGGTTCTGTGGTGAGAGGACGGGAGCCAGGCAGGGGCACCACCACGAGGGCCCAGAGAGAGAACAGGGGAGAGGGGACCTCTCTAAGGCAAGGCGATCAGGATAAAGAAATGAGAAATGGAGATTCTCAAGGGCCAGGTGTGAGGCCAGGCCACAGTGAGAGACAAACCAGAGGGAACAGCAGACAAAGGGGAACGCGGGGGCAGGAAGAGGAGGGAAGCTGGAAAGTGGGAAGGAGACCTGGGGCTGGGGGGGGGGGGGAAGGGTGGGGGCGGAGGGTGAGGAGGGAAGCCCTGACAGGAGGGGTAGGGAAACCCAAGGTGAGCTGGTGGTGGTGGCCAGGTCTCTGGGGCTGCTTAGAGGCAATGGCTGCTGGGTCAGGAGGGGGATGGGAAGAAAAAGGGTTAATGGGTTCTGCAATCTGTGGGTCCTGTAAACAGATGCAGTTGCCATAGCAACCAGCTCCATCACTCAGGCTGGAAAAACCCACAAGGGGGGGGGGGGAGCAAGCAGACCGACGGAAACGGGGGCACCTGCATGGTGATGGTAGTGGGGGGGGGGAGAAGCAAGAACCCCAGAATCCCACCCCATACTCCAAGGCTGCTTGGGGCAAGGGAAGGGAGTCAGAGAGGCGGGGGCGGCGGAGGAAGGGGGGCCTCCCTGGGAAGGGAAGCCGACCAGAGGGGTATTAATGGGGGCCAACAGGAGCCGGCCGGTGGGGGAGAGCAGAGAGGAATCTCCAAGTTTCCCTGGGCCCGGAGACCATCCATCCTTCTGGTCCCCTCCCGCTCCGTGCGCCCCTTGCCCCCACCCCGCCCCCAACCCCAGCCGGGCCTTACGTGCCAGATGACAAAGAAGATGAGGGAGGCGCACAGCACCAGGGTGAGCATGTAGCAGAACGCGGCGAAGGTGAACGCCATGGCCCCCCCGCCGGGCGGTGGCCCGGGGGGCGCCAGCGCGGGGCCCGGGCGCAAGGGGACGCCCCCCGGCCCACGCTTAGGGCCGGCCGGGCATGGCCCGCAGGGCTCGGGCACGGGCTTGGGGGATGCTGGCGGCGTGGCCGGGGCCGGGGCCGCGGGCCGGTGGGCTCGGGCGGCGCGTCCGCTGCCGACTGCCCGGGCCCCGATCGCTCATCCTGCGATCCCTCGCCCGCGGCTCCCTCTCTCCAGCCCGCGAAGCCGGCGGGGCGGAGCCGGGGGCGGGGCCGCCGTGCCAGCGGCCTCGGGCGGGGCCGGGTCTCCGTGAGCCCAGCCGCCAGTGCGACCGGGTCCGAGTGCCACCGCCCACCCCAACCTCAGTGACTCGTAGGCGGGACGCCCACCTCTGGCACATGCGCCCCTCCATCTGCCCGGGTGTCAGACAACAAACCCACCAGCCCGACCAGGTCCACTCCGCCCAGCACTCACCCCCGCTCTCACCCACCGGCCAGAGGCAGTACTGAGGTCTTAAGCGGGAAGCACTGCCACCGTCCGGGCAGAAGCCTGGCTCGAAGCCAGTGAAGCCAGAGAGGGGCTGAGCCACAGGGCTGGGCGGACGTGGGCCAGGCCCGTGGGGCACAATGCCTGGGGTGCCCCGCTATTGCCCATTCACGGCCTGTGCGCCGAGGGCCTGTTGGCATCACCAGGTACTCGCTGATGGCCTGCCTCCTTCCCTGTTGGAATCGTGCTGGGCCCCATGGGGACAGACCACAGCACAAGCCCGCAGCTCTCCTGGCTTCGGGAAGTGGGTCAAGGACTTCGGACAGCAACCCTGGGATACAGCCCAGCCCAGGGCTCCAGGTCCAACCCCCACCTCAAGGGGCTCCCACCACAGACCACACACACCACAACTTCCCTGCAAAAACCCTCGGCTCACCGAGGGCCAGTGGAAATTTATTTTTTTGTCCTTTCTGTCTTTTCCCCAAGTGGCTTTTCCTTGCAAAATGCCTGACATGACCAGAGGGGAACCTGGGAGAAGGGGGGCACCCTAAGAGGCAACCCAGGGACTTAAATACAAGCTGGAAGGCAGGGCACAGGTGGGACAGGCGAGAGACAGCACACGGGACATGGCTTGTCAGGTAGAGAACAAAGGTTTTTTTGCAGGAAGAAGCTGTGCCAGAGGGCCAGGGGCTAGGATCCTGGGTGGGAGGGGGTGAGAAGAGAGACCCCCAACCCTGGGTTGCACCCATATTCCCCAGAGAAGTAGCAACAGAGGATGAGGATCTGCCCTTGTAGGCTCCAAGGAAGGGGAGAGAAAGCCACTGCGCTGCCTCAGGGAAAGGAAGGTGCTGGCAGAGTGAGGGTTAAGGCTGGTGCCCGGCCTCTGGCACGGTGTGCCTTCCACCTCCGCCTGCCTTGAGGACAAAGGGGCACGGTGGGCAGGCAGCACATGGGCCTGGCTCTGGCAGGGCAGGGGGTGGCAAGAGCAGGCTCCCTCTGGGCACAAGACACAGGCCCAGCTCGGCTGCCCGCCCACCTGCACTAGATGGGCTCAGACCTCACTGTGGCTGGACGGCTGGAGCTGTGAGTGTGGGAGGGGTGGGAGGAGCGGTAGGGAGGAGGGGAAAGGGGGGCTGTTGGGCCCCTGTAACCCCCCTGCCCGTCCTGAGGTCCGACCTAGGACCCTGGATCCCAGGTTCTGGTCCCCGGTACCATTTCTGGCCCCGGGCACTGACTTCAGCCTGGGCAGTAGAGGCCAGGAGGCCCTCAGTTCGTGGGGAAGGGTTGGGCAGGGGAGAAAAGGACAAGGAGAGAAACCCACTGCAGCATACATGGGGGCCAGTGGAGGGAGACAGACAGAGGGGCCCTCATCCCAAAGAAAAGTGTATGGTGGCGTATCTTTTAAAGTTACCTAGAGGCAGCAGCAGAGCAAGGCCCACAGTGCCCCAGCCCCAGGTCCTGGGTGTCCTCCCTTGGGGGCCCTGGTAGAACCGAGGCTCAGGGTGGCAGGCAGATGGGCCAGAGGGAGATGAGGAGCCAAGGACACCCCAAAGCCACAGACTCAAATACCCCAGGAGAGGGAGGCACCTCCTGCCCCCTCCAGGAGCATCATCTGGAGAAGGTGCCCCTCCTGTCCCACCCCCACGCCCCTTCTAGCAACAGCCGCCACCAGCTGGCTTCACGGGGGTGCTGTCGATCTTGAGGTTGGGTCGCTCACCCCCGGTGGCAGCCCCCGGGCCCATCCGCTTTTTTATTTCAGCAGCCATGGTCATGAACGCCTGCTCAACGTTGGTGGCGTTCTTGGCACTCGTCTCCAGGAAGGGGATGCCCAGGGAGTCTGCAAACTCCTGACAAGGGGAGAGAAGAGGAGAGAAGTGAGGCGTGAGAGGCAGTCGCCCCAGCCACCCTGGGAGGCCTGGCCCCGGCCGCTCACCTTGGCTGTGGTGTTATCCACCACCTTCTTGGTGGTGAGGTCACTCTTGTTGCCCACCAGGAGCTTGTTGACATTCTCGCTGGCATAGCGATCGATCTCCTGTAGCCACTGCTTCACGTTGGCATAGGATTCCTAGGGCAGCCAGGGCCAAAAGTTACTCTGCTCCCCACCCCTACCCTACACTTGGAGAACAGGGGCTTTGAGGGGAAAGGGCTGCCCTGGACTCCTGAGAGAGCAGGAGCCCGGGACTCAAGGGACCCACAGGAAGCGCCTTTCTCCAGGCTCCACTGTCCTCCCTGGCCTCCTCCGTCTGAGACTCCAAAAGCCAGCCCCAGCCCCGCCCCAGCCGTCTGCCGACAGCCCCAGCACCTAAACAGTGTAGGCCTAAGGGCCTGCAGCTGCTTCTCTCTCCCTGACACACAAAAAAGGTTCAACCACATGTGGGGAGCAAATGGCATCAGAAGAGAGGCCAGGAAGAGAGAGAAATCGAGAGTAACAGGTTCGCAAGGATCACCAAGTTCTCGCAGTGGCCTTATAGTCCCTTTAAGGTTGAGGTCTTGGAGCCCATGACAGGTGAAGGGTCCTTGCAGCAGAAGAGACCCTGGCCTATGAGGGAGACAGGTATCCTGGGAACAGAGTCTAGCGTGCATCCTACTTCTGGCCCCAACAGCCTCCTCACTTGGCTCAGGGGATCTGTCATTCCCGACCCCCAGCCGGCATGCGGGGAGGATGGAACTTTCAGGGTTGTGCTGGAGCCAGAGAGGACAGGTATCACCGGGGTTCACACTTACACCCCCCGCCATGTCCCAGGCTGGGCCCTGTGCTGAGCACCTGGGATAAAGAAGGAATGAGACCTGGACCGTGTCCTAAAGCACCGGGAAAGGAAGGACTAGACCAGGACACACGGTGGCGTGACAGGGTGCTGAGTGCTGCAGGGACGGGAGCTGCTGAGCTCCAGGGCTACCACTGCCTGCGGAGGCTCAGCGGACCCACACCTGCAGGGACGAACTGGCCTGCGAGAAAGCAAGTGAGGGGACGGGGTAAGGTGCAAGGGGAGTACACGGCATGCGCTAGGTCACAGAGTGCGAAGGGCACGGTGCCTTTCGAGAGTGGGAGGAGCTGAATGTTGCTGGGACGCAGGCTCTGAGCAGGGAGAGGGCGAGGAGCAGGCTAGCGCCTGGAGGAGCTTAGCCTGGCTGCATCTTAGACAACCAGGAGCCAGTGGGGGGTTTTCTTAGGACGGGAGTGGCAGGAACACACCTGTGTTCTGGGAAGACAGTCCTGGCAGGAGTGGAGGCCAGATCAGAGCGGCAAGATGGAGACCAACTGGGACGAGAAGCTGTGCCTGAGCCAGGGAGTGAGGCAGGGAAGAGCACAGGACCCAGGCAGACTATCCTGGGTGAAGCCCTGGCTCTGCCATGGACTGTGTGACCCTAGAGATGTCACCTGGCCTGAGCCTGTTTCCTCCCCTCTGTAAAGCACTACCTCCCAGTGGGGCTGAGCATGAGATGATGGATGCAGGCCTGTCTCATATCAAGAGCTTAATTAGGAGCTGCTGGTACCCCATCACTGCGATTATGAGGAGCCAGATTTGAGAGAGAGGATGGGGGAGTGCAGAGGGGGCTCAGACTGTCTGGACGGGGGAGGGAAGAGTGTTCTTGTCAGGCTAAGAGGGATGCAAGAGCTGGCTCAGGGAGAGATGGCGAGGCCAGTGCTGGACACGCTGAGTGCCGCAGATGGGGCAGAGCTCAGGAGAGGCTGTATAGGAGCAGGAAAAGGTGCGCTCGGAAGCAAAAAACCCTGGATTCAAACAATGGCTTTGCCTTTCTGGGCTGTGAAACCATGGACAAGTTACTTCACACCTCTCCCAGCGTGTCTCCTCACCAGGAAAGCGGGGACCCACCATTTAGTTCACTGGGTAATATTGTGACGATTAGAATACAGACACAAAGTACCAGCGGAATGTCTGGCCAAGAGAAGATGTACAGTGAGAGCTATTCAGACACAGGAATCCCAGAACTAAGACAGAAGCCAAACCACCAAGTGGCCAAAACCATGCAGGGAGTCAGAAGGAGGCTTGGGGCAAGGTCAGGAAGCACCAATATGGGGTTATGGAGGTCGGTACAGGGTGAAGCAGTGAAAAGCCACTGAAAAGATCATCTCGCGCAGCGGGGCTGGGAGAGCTGGAGTTAGGAGGGGACAGAGTGAAGAGCCACGAGAGGTCGATCTGGGCGAGAACTGAAGTGAGGTCACAGGATTTGGCAGTTAGAGGTCCTTGGTGACCTTTGAGTGGAGCACAGTTCACCCATAGCTTGGCCAGGAGGCACCACCATGAGTCCCTGCTGAGCCAGACAGCTCAGCTGCCCCTAAGAGCAGGGGCTCCTCCTGTAAGCAAGCATCTCCATGTCCCCAGAGCCCGGTCCACACTAAGCAACGAGGTTTGGTAGAAAGAACGAAGTAGAATCAGCAGACTAGGCTTTCTGTCTCTGCCACGTGACCAGCTGCAGGACTCTGAGCAAGTCTCACCGCTCTGACCATCTCACCTGTGAAATGGGAACACAATGCAGACCTCTCGAAGGCTATGCACACCAAAGACAGACAGGCTCTGTCAGCCATGAGGAATGCCGTGACTGTTTCTATTGCTGCCAAAGACACACGCTGAATGCTGCCGCAGCAGGCGCTGGGCTCCCAGGCCTCTGCTCACGCTGCGCCCAGAGTGCAGGGTCCCCTCGCTTCCTTGCCTAAAGCTCTCCACTGGCTTCTCTAGTGTCTTTACACAGGAGGCCATGGGCCCAGCACAGCGACCAATCAACTGACTTAACTCCCTCGAAACACAGGTGCCTGGATGGTCTAAAATAAGGTGGCAGGTTTGGCGGGGAGGGGCGGGCCTGGCTCTGTGAAGACCCTGCAGCAAGGCCTCTGAGGATCTCTTTCTGCTGTTTCCCTCTGGGTGAAATGGGTCCGGTGCTTTCCAGGCCACATCAGGAAGAGGATGGGAAGAGTGAAAAGAAGCCGGAGTCAAAGACCTGAGGCTGAGAACGCAAAGCAGGGGAAGGTGAGCCCAAGAGTACCTGGTCGGTGACGTCATACACCACAATGATGCCATGAGCTCCCCGGTAGTAGCTGGAAGTGATGGTCCGGAACCGCTCCTGACCGGCTGTGTCCCACTACAAGACAGTACGGGAGAGGGCAGGTCAGCCCTGGGCTCCATGCCCAGAGCTCCTACCTCCATGGCGGAGGCCCCTGCACCAGGGGCCTTGGGAAGAGCGACACTCACGATCTGAAGTTTGATGGTCTTGCCATCCAGCTCAATGGTTCGGATCTTGAAGTCCACCCCGATGGTGCTGATGTAGCTCTCTGTGTACGTGTCATCCTGGAAGATCAGAGGCCAGTGAACTGTCCTGAGTGGACAGGCCGGAGGCCTACCTAGAAAACCTCCCTCAAGTTTCCTGCCCCAGCAAAGCTCCTAATTGCACCCAGCTTGCCAGCCACCTGCCCTTGTTCAGTCAGCTATGTTGCTGGCAGGTCCTGCAATTTCATCCTTGATCCCCAGGTCTTGCAGTTACTGGGCTCTGGGCAGCTACTGTGCTACTGTTGCCCATTCTCCCTCCAGCCACCAGCCAGAAACCCAGAAGGATGGTATGGGAGACTTCTTACTCACAGCAAACCGAAGGAGCAGGCATGACTTGCCCACGCCCGAGTCACCAATCAAAAGCAGCTTAAACAGGTAGTCACTAGAGAGAGAGGATGGGAAAGTGTGAAGGCAGGTAGGGAGCCCACCACCATCCTCCTGGAGCCCCAGGTACAGCTTCTCCCACACTGACATGTCTACGGTGTTCACAAGATCCTCCCACAAGTCCGAGGGGAGGGAGAGCTGACCACCCCCATCACACAGCTGGCCAAAGGCATGAGTATGAATTCCCACTTTACAGAGAGGGAGACTGAGGTCCAGAGAGGGGCTTGACAAAAAGTCAGGTGCCAGAGCTGGGCATCCCACCCTGACTCCGGACACACTCCATGGTCTGGAGCCCAGCAGCGACTGTCCAGGGAGCTGCCTGGACTGCCCCGGGGGGACCCGTCTTGGCAGGGGAGGCCCCAAAGGGGAAGCCGGGCCCAGCCTGGAGCTTGCAGAGGGAACATCTGTGTGAAGAGCAGGGAAGGAGGCCTCTCGGAAGAGGGGGCAGCAACAACAGTCAGCAGGTGAGATGTACCGAGTTCCTACCTGTGCCTGACCCAGTGCTAAGTATTTCAAATGCCCCCTCTCAGTTAAGCCTCGCAACCGTTCAACGAAGCGGGGTGTTGTTATTCCCAGTAAATGAGGAAACCAGAGTGGGGAGAAGGGAAGTGACTTGCCCTAAGTCACACTGCTGTTGACTTTAAGACTGGACACCAGGTTCAGGCCCCAAGTCTCCGTGAGGGCCGGTCAGTTCCCTCCTCTAACCCCTGACCATCCGCTCAGAGCCCGCTCCCCAGGGAGACGTGAGGCCTGGGTCTGGAGGAGAAACGGGAAGAGGCAGAGGGGGAAGAGAGCCGGCTCTTCGGGGCGCTGTCAGCGAGAGGCCGGCAGAGGCGGGCCCCCCACCCCCAGGGGAGTGACCGGGGCTTGGAGGAAAGAGAATCTCCCTGGAAGGGGAGCAGCCGCCCCGTTCATCTGAGCATCAGCGGTGACAGCGAGGGAAGGGGTGTGACGGCGGCGCTGGGGCTGCGTCGGAGGAGCGGGCAGGAAGGGACCGGGAGCGGCGGGGCAGCCGGACCCACCGGGGCAGGACCCGCAGCGGCAGGACCTGCAGGAGAGCCACCCCGAGCGAGCGGCGCCTCGGGGCCTCCGCGTCTAACCAGCCCCGGGACCAGCCCCGGGAACCAGATTCCGGGAAAACGGGAAGAGCAGAAGGATCCACGGCCCGACCTCAAGGGCCGGAGTCTGGACCGAGACCGGGAACCGTCTGGTGAGAGACCATAACGCTGAGGCCACTGTCAGTACCCAGATCGCCACTTTCAGCCAAGTGGGGAAACTGAGGCCTGGAGAGGCCAGGGCTGCGGGGTCACCTGACCTATGAGGCCTGTTAGGGTCAGTCCCTCGGGCTCCCAGTAGTGTCCCTCGGGGTCGCAGTCTCTGGGCCCCGGGTGCAAGAACTAGGGGTGTGGAGCCGGGGTCCTGGGGGCCCCGGGGGAGGGGCAGGACCCGGATGTGGGGGGGGGGTCAGCGGAAGAAGGACCCGGATGTGGGGGCGCCGCACAGTCCTGACCCGGGCCGGACAACCCGGTAAGCGCACAGCCCCGTACTCGGGATCGAGGCTACGCCAGACGGCGCAGGCGGGGCTCACTCACTATTCGGGGTTCATGGCGGCAGCGGCGGCCCGCTCGGTCGCTCCCAGTCGGCTCTGCTCCGCCTCCTGTTCCAAGATGGTGGCCGCTCCGCCCCAGAGGCCCCGCCCGCGACGCGCAGCCGCAAACATTCCTGACTGGGACCTCGCTGCATTGCTTCTCGGGACTTGTAGTCTTCTTACATTGTCCAACACACTCCGTGGCGCAGGCGTAAACCAGGGAGCCCGAGCCTTCTAGCTCACCACTGCGCATTGCCTTCTGGGGCTTGTAGTTCACTCTCTAGACATACCTGGGCTTTTGGACAGCGCTTGGGAGGCTGGAGTTGGAAGCTCTATTGGAGGCTGGGGTTGACACTTTTCACATGTCTAGCAGAGGCAGTTATCCCTACCCTCCCGCCTCCGGAATTGTCTTAGTAAAAGTTTATTTCTCCAGGGTTCTTCGTGTCCTGGCGTTCCTAACTCACAGCCACAGGCCCGGGAGAAGGTGTCCTCATCCACATTTTATAGATGGAAAACTCAAATTCCAGTAACTCGCTCAAGGTCTAACAGCTTACTAAGGGGCAGAGCTCAATCAAAGCCCACAATTCTCTAGAACCTCAAAGATGAAAACTTAGATCTTGACCCTTGGGACCCCCAATTATGGGAAAGAAGAATATCTGGGCTCCAGTTGGAGGAACCGGACGTGAGCGACACACACACACACACACCCTTCATTCGCAGCCTTTCCCAACCCCAACCCCAACCTAGACCCTGGGAGCCCTGGACTTCAGCCCCAAAACAAGCCCGGCTCAGATTCAAACCATCTTTATTTCTACAGCAACATTTGAAAATAGAGAACGACCACCTCACCCCACAACTGGAGCAGCCCCTCCTGCCACAGCAGGGACATCACTGTCCCTCGAGAGAAGCTGCAGGCGTGGGAGAAGGCGTGGCTAGATGGCTCGACAGGCAGTGCCTGGGCGGGGGCGGGAGGGGCAGTGCATAAGGCCGGGATGCAGGGCAGGGCCCGGCATTGAGGGGGCTGGTAAGGGGAGGACTCTCCATCCTGGGGCATGGAGCGATGGCGGGGCAGGACGCACCCCTCAGAGTCCGCACCCCTCAGAGTCGGGAGGAGCGCGACAATGCCCAGGGAACCCTTTGGGGAGATCCCCAGATGTGTTGTGGAGCCTGGGAGATACCACCGCGTGGAATGGGAGTGATTAAGGCCTGGGCGGTACCACTAGAGAAGGGCGGGGTGAGGGAAGCCCAGGCAGTACGGTAGACTGAGGAGAGGGGCGCGGCCAATAACTTATTTCTCTATATACAGAAGCAACGGCCGGGGCAGGGTAGGGCGCTGACGGGAGGGCAGTTACTTAGTGTTCTTGACTCTGGGGTCAGGGGATGGCAGGCCACTGATCTCTACCTGGAAGACCCCAGCCAGCCTCTTTCACTGGCTCTGAACCTAGGGAGAGGGGCCCTGCTGGAAGGAATAAATAAGGGGTAGAGCTGGGGCCGGGCAGGCCCAGCCTCCAGGGCTCAGGCTGAGATGACAAGGAAGGAGGTTACCCTGAGATTGAACAGAAAAGACAGGGGTCCTTGGGAGAGACAGGCAAGACAAGCAGCAGGCCCATGCGCAGGGCTGGGGTGAGGGCAGTGCCGGGTGGAGGCTGTGGCGACTGGCTGCCCCTTCAGGATTAGCCCACCAGGGAGCTTCGTCGGGAGAGGTCCATGGAGCTGGAGCTGAGGGCGCGGCTGTCAGAGAGGCCTGTGCCTCCAGGCTGTGGGCAGAGGGGCAGGTGGCTCAACTTGTGCTGCTTGTCAGTCTGTGCTTCTTTGACCAGAAGGAAAAGGGGCCTGACCAGCCAGAACCCCTGAGCCCCACCCAGGCCCCACCTGGTACTGACACCCTGTCCACCTCCAGTGCCTGTGGTACTGGCCACTTGCATGTCCACCCAAGCAGGGGCTGGGTTTCCCTAATTTGTCTCCCCAGTGTCCAGCCCAAAGCCAGAGCCAGAGCCAGGTAATGCTGCTGGAGGAAGACATGCTTGAGAAGCTCGTCAGGTAGAGAGCATGCAGGCCTCCAGCCCCGGGCCTGGGCCTGCACCCACCATACCTGGGCCTGCACCCACCATACCTGGGCCTCCACCCACCATACCTGGGCCTGCACCCACCATACCTGGGCCTGCACCCACCATACCTGGGCCTGCACCCACCGTACCTGGGCCTCCACCCACCATACCTGGGCCTCCACCCACCATACCTGGGCTGGCTCTTCCACACTCTTGTTGAGGAAGTTGAGAGAACTGGCCCGCTTCATCCTGAGGGGGAAGGAAGGCCAGAATGTGCCCATGGTGGAACTGGGGAAGGTGGGGCAGGGGGTCGGGTTGGGGTGGGGGAGGGAGGCTGATGGGAAAGGCACAGATTTGGTGGGTAGTGGAGCTTGAGAGAGATGAGGAGCGCACCCTGAGTCAGGAGCTCATTTGGGTTGTTGGTGGGGTCATAAGGCTCACCCTGGGTGGTAAACTTATCAGGGCAGAGGCTGACCTGGGGTTTGGGGGCTCCTGGGGGCCACCACCCTGCAGCTTCTTCACCAGCATTTCACTGCTGCGCCTCAGAGCATCTCGGAGCTTCCCAAAGGAGCCACTGCGCCGCAAGGAGCCACTGCCGTCCTGTGGTGTGGACATGCTTGTCTGTCATGCTGGCTGCACAGCCTCCTGGCCCACCCCAACCCCTACTCACCCCACTCCACTCAGCTGCAGGCCCTGCCTCCTCAACGTCAGACTCAGACCGAGCCCCAGCACCCCCGGCCACATCTCGGCTGCCACGGCGGTCTCCCCGCCCACCACTGCCATCTTTCAGCAGTTCCACCACCTTGGTCTGGCTTGCAGGGTCCAGGCCCTAAGGAAGTGGAGGGCATATGAGGTGAAAAACAGGGCCAAGTAGGTCCCTGCCCAGTCCTCAGGTCTGTCGCCCACCTGCTTGCGGCTGCGGCTGGCACAGTCCTCCAGTGTGTGTGCAGCTTCCAGCTTGCCCTGGCGCCGGTACAGGGCCCCCAAGCTGCGCAGGGTGGTGTTGACTGTGGGGCTGTGGACAGGACAGTGGGACAGTCTCAAATTCTGTGTTCCCCAGGAACCAGGGCCTATCCTGGCAGCCAACCCATACTGAGCTCTAAGGAACCAGCCGGCCAGCCAGGATCTCAACCTTCCTAGGTGTCAAGTCCTATGATAGGAGACCCAACTGCACTCTCCGTCTTAGAATCGCCCCAGGGACCTAAGTGGGATATTGCCACTAGGACTAAAAGCTGGGAGACTCAAGCCCTGGCTGAGTAGCTCAGTTGGTAGAGCATCATCCTGATACACCAAGGGGTATTTCGATCCTTGGTCAGGGCACATACAAGAATCAACCAATGAATGCATAATAAGTGGAACAACAGATTGATGTTTCTGTTTCTCTTTCCCTTCCTCTCTCTAAAAATCAATAAATAAAAATTAAAAAAAGAAAAAGAAAAGCTGGGAGACCCACGAATGAGATAATCAAGTTTTCCCAGTACAGAAAGCCGTTTTGGGGTGGCCTGTGAGCCAGGCCTTGGAAGAGAAGCTGATAGAGAAGGGGTAAGCAGCATGAATTGTGCAGCCAGCCACAGCCCTCACCCAGGATACTGTTTCCCTGCGACCTGCTCTACCACCAGCCCTGCCCCGTCGTCCTCACCTGTCCACTTTACAGGCCTTGTACCAGCTGCCATATTCCCCATAGGCAGTGCTATCCCGGCGCTTATCCTGGGGGAAGAATGGTCGGGGGTGGGAAGAGAAGGCCCTCCCCTCCACACCCCCAACTTTACCCTCCCTCCCTGGACACCCACTCCAGCCGTCCCGCAGTGCTTACTACCTTGGTCTCCTCCCGTTCCTCTGCGTGCATCCAGATGGGCTTGTTGTCCCCTGGGGAGAAAAAGGGGGCTGTCACCAGCCTCCCATATAGGCCTCTCCTGGTTGGGCTCGACATAGAACTGGGGTCTGGGGAGGGGGTCAGGGGAAGCCAGGAAGAATCAGGGTTGGGCTTTGTTGAATGAATGAACAAGAATCAGACCGAAAACATTAGTGACCCTCCTCTGAAACAGATGACTGTGGCACAGGCTTGTGCTTGAGGGGCTTTGGGGAGCAGACCCTTAGTCACCTTGGGCCCACAACTGAGCCTGAATGATGGGCCAGGCTGAAGGACCCAGAGCAGGAAATGCTTGACCATCAGGGGCCAGAAGGTAGCTTCCCAGAGAGGGAGACATTTGGGCTGGGCCTTCACGGTGAGCAGAAGTTTCCCAGTAGAGAAAGGGGAAAGACTCTGGGTCAAGGGCATGGGGTATACAAAGGGTGTGCATGGCACAGACAGGGCCCAGGAGGTGTGTGTACATGCTCACATGTGCACATGACACCCCAGGCATGAGGGCCTGCCTGCCTGGCCACTGTGGGTGTTGATGGTAGAATGAGCCTGTGCTAGGTGAGCTGGGGGCACATGGCAGTCATGGACTCACCATTGACAGAGCCAAACTCCTTCTCGTGAGCACGGGTGAGGATCTCCTTGTACAGGGTCTCTGCATCCTGGTACTTGCCCTGCTTCAGGTAGCAGGAGGCCTGCAGAGGCAGGGGTCAGAGGAAAAGCAGGATGCAGGGACCTGAGCCTTTTCCTTTCCTTCTCCCTCCCTCCGTCCCTCCCTCCGTCCCTCCCTGCCGCAGCTCCTCCTGGCCCAGGGTACCAGGTTGTTCTTGGTCTTGGCCACGTTGGGATCATCAGGCCCGAGGCGTGTGGCGTAGATTTCCAGTGCCCGCCGGTAGTAGTATTCTACCTCCTCAGCTTTGCCCTGGTTCTGGCAGAGCAGTGCCAGGTTGCTCAGCTGCTTGGCCACGTCTGGATGAAATTTTCCCAGGACCTGGGATGGGAGCAGAAGCCAGTGGCTAGGCTCAGAGCTGGCCTAGGCCCCCTGCCTGGCCTGCCCAGCCCTGCCTGCTCCCACCTTCTCCCGGATCTCCAGTGCCCGCTTGCACAGAGGCTCGGCCTCCTTGTACTTGCCCCGCTTGCCGTACAGAACTGCCAGGTTGTTTAATGTTGCAGCCACCTGGGGGGTTTGGAGAACAGATGGAGGCTCTGTGACCCGGGGCCCTGCTGGCCAAGGGTTCTGAGACCTGGGAGCTGCAGAGAGCAGCAGCAGCCCCAACCTCCACCCACCCTCACTCACAGCTGGGTGGTCCTTGCCCAGCGTCTTCTCGCGAATGGCCAGGGCATCATTGAGCAGGTGAGCAGCCTCCTTGTACTTGTTCTGGTCCCTGGGGGAGGTGGAAGTATGGTGAGATTATCCTCCAGCCTGGGCCCTGCCCTTAGTGGTCTGAGATCCCTTGCTCACTCCTGTGTTTACTGAGCGGGCATGACTATGACCCAGAGCATGGGGAAACCTGGTCAGCCCGTCCTCCTGGAGCTCAGGGGCTTTGGGTAATTCACTCACAACTCACCAGGGCATACAGTGCTGGGGTATGAAACAGGCTCACCCAGATCCCACCCGCTCCGCCTCGTGCCCAGTGCACGTTGTTCTGTATCTCCAGTGCCCTTGCTCATTCTGCTCTTCCTGGTGGGAAACCTTTTCTAATCCTCTCATGTTCTGGGAAGATTCACCTTTTACCAAAGACCCTACTCTAGCCACAGTGCCTAGAGAAGCTGTGCCGACTCCCTGGTGCCCTGGGAGTCCTCATGTGCTGCCCCTTCCCTGGTTATTTCCAAACCTTTCTCCTCCACTAGCCCGAGGCTTATTCACATCTATAGCCCAGGCCCACGCAGGCCCAGGCCCTGTGGGCTCAGCCCCCTTGGTACAAGCTCCTCCCTCTGCTGCCCAAGTGCTTGGAGAAACCCAAGTCCTGGCCCATGGCAGGCACTGAGGGTTTGTGACCCAGGGAGGGAGCCTTCAGGAAAAACACAGGCACTGCCATGGATGCCTGTGGCCAGAGGAGCCTCACCGATAGACCAGCGCCAGGATATTCAGCATGGTGGCCACGTCGGGGTGGTCATGGCCGGACGTTTTCTCCAGGTCTTCCAGTGCCTGCTTGCAGAGGGGCACAGCCACCTCATAGCGGCCCTGGGAGGCATACTGGATCACCAGGTTGTGCAGGGTACGGAGCCGTGCTGGGATTTCATAGCCTCCATGCTGGGCAGCCACATCCCCTCCTCCAGGGCTGGGGGCTGCAAGGCCAAGGGTAGAAACTCAGATGTACGGAATGCCCCCTGGGCTGGACTGGTACATGCCAACCATGCCTCTAACTTACCTGACATGTGGCCCTAGGCAAGTTACTAACTATTCTGCCTCAATTTCTTCATCTACAGAGTCACCCCCCAGAAAGAGTGGGCAATGTCCCAGTTCCAGCATTTCAAGCTGTGTCCTAGCAAACTACCTGCCCTCGGAGCCTCAGCCTCCTCAGTTGCCGGAGGAGGCTCTGAAATGCCCAGGGCACTAAGCAAGGTGAGCACTGGAGCCCTCCTTTACCCTCAGAGGAGGCTGAGAGGAAACAAAACTCTACCAGTGATCACAGAGCAACGAGTGGCACAGTAGGACTTGAACCCAGGCTGGGCTGTGGTACCGGCTCCGCACAGAGCTTGGGGTGGGGGGAGGTGGTAGGGAAACATGGAGCACCTGTCCGTTACGCTCTAACATGCTGGGATGTGATGATCAGAAACGAGGCAGGAAGGAACATGGCAGCCATTTGATTCCTGTTTCTGGTGATCTCTGAGGACCAAGGACCAGGAATTTGTTCAGCCCTTCCTACCCCCACCCCCAGAACCAGCTGCCCCTCCGCACCTGAGCTCTGATCCTCCTCGTTGGGGAACAGGTCATCCAGAGAGTCTTTGGGGACCTCCCCCTTCTCCTCCTGGGCAGGAAGACAGGGTGAGATCAGGGGAGAGGGGGCGAGGCAGCCCAGGTGTCCGTGGCTGGGTGCGAGCTGAGTGTGCTCTGTGCTGCCCCCTCCCTGCGCCCAGGCCCCTCTGCCTGCTGGCCTTTCAGTGGCTGTGGCAGGACTCACGTTGGGGGAGGTGTCCTCATCCAGCTTTCGGATCTGGCTCATGAACAGCAAGTGCTGCTTCTCCTCCTCGAGCTGGGCCACAGCCTGCTCGCTGCGCTGCAGCTTCTGCTGCGTCCCCGCCAGCTCCTCTCGCAGCCACTGGTTCTCCTGCACCAGGCGCCGCACCTGAGCCCGCAGCTTCTGCTTCTCTGACTCCACGGCGCCCAGGTGGCTCGACAGTGCCAGGATCACCTGTGGCAGCAGCGGGAGTGGGTCAGAGCCCTCACCACCCACAGCCCGGACCTCCTGGGGCCCAGGAAGGGCTGAGCCTGGCCCTGTCTGTGAGAAGCTGCAGAGCTGAGTGACTTGAAGTTCTCCTCTCACCAAGGGCCCCAAATAGACCATAGTCCAAGACTGAACCCAGAAGGCTTGGGGATCCCCAACTCCTTCCCTCGGGTCAGAAGTCCTGGCTCCCAGACTGGCTTTGCTGGACTCTAAGAAAGTCCATCCCTTTTCCTGGGCCTCCAGCTAGTCCTCTGCATTGATGGTCCAGCTCCCACTCATTGGCTGATGGTGAACAGGGGGAGTTGGGGTGCTGTGCTTTCCCAGAGCTAGCCATTTTCTTCCTTTGTCTCTCTCGGGGGTTGTACTCAAGGCCCTGCAGCCACAGCCTCCTGCCCCAGAAACCTTGACAGATGACTGGAAGACCCCATCCTGACTTCTGCCCAGGCTAGACCCTGCCCTTCTGCAGCCCCCAGGGAGGGATGCGGTACATATACCAGCAGATGGTCTGCGAACCACAGGGCAGGTAAGGAGACCCAGAAGCCTACTCTTAGCCCTACCCTCGCCCCAACCTCTGATTCCTTTCCTGAGCTTCCAGGCTCTTCCTGCCTTGAGGCCTTGCATATGCTCCACCCTTGTTTCCATCATTCACTTTCGGAGGCATTTCTGCAGTGAAGTTTCTTCTCTCTTATGCTCCCAGGCCCAGGAAAGCAGGGCACCTTCCACCCCCTCCCCCCAGCATCCTGTTGCCCGTCTGTGCCAGTGCCTGCACACACTGCGGGCGGGGGGGGGGGGGGGGGGGGGGCGGACCTGTGTGTTCATCTCTGTATCTGGCAGCCAATCATTGCCCTTCCAGAGGGCCAGGCAGTCTCGGACCCTGCACTTTCTAGTTGATTAGCAAACGCCTAAATGACAAGTGTTTTCACAACCACTAGCTTTTTAAAAAACTCCCCTAAACAGCCTGAAAGTGTATACAGCAGATGGCATGATCCCTATTTTAAAGACAAGGAAACCAAGAGGATACCACCTGCTCAGGATTCAGAGCCAGCCAGTCTCTCAGCCAAGATTCGAGGGGGCCAAGACTCTTTCCCCCAGAGCCTGACTCCTTCTCCATCTGCATATTGTCCTAGCACAGTGGTCAGCAAACTGCGGCCCCTTGAGTGTGGCTCTTCCACAAAATACCACATGTGGGCGCGCACATACAGTGCGACTGAAACTTCATGGCCACACTCAAGGGGCCAAAGAGCCGCATGTGGCTTGCGAGCCGCAGTTTGCCGACCACTGTCCTAGCAGCCCAAATGAAGAGGGCCAAAACAGAACTCTAATCATGCGGGCTCTCTCATCCCCTTAACTCGCTCCAACCACGAACCTGGGAGTTACCCTGTGCCCCTCTCTCTCCCTCACACCATTCTCAAGTCCTCCTGGACCTACCTCCCTCCCGAACATCTACAACTCATGGCCATCCCTTTAGTCCAAGCCACCACTTCTCATTTGAATTCCAACAGTGGTTTCCAACTACCTCCTACCTGCCTCCATCCCTGACCCACTATAGTTCATTCTCCATACCTCAGCCCCACGGAGACTTTAAAACCTAAGTCATTCTGTGTCCCTTGACTGCTTCAAGCCCTCCAATGTCCCAATGTCCTGAGACTGAAACCCAAACGAGTAAGGCACAGCATGACCTGGCCCTGCCTTCCCCATAGGCCTTTTCTGACCTTCTCTCCTGCCCCATGAAGCTCCAGTCACATAGGTCTTTTCTCAAGTCTCCCATTGCAAGATTTTTTCCTACCCCAGGACCTTTGCACATGCAACCTCCCCCTCCTCCCTTTTCTGGAGACTAGTCCATTTCTTCCTTCGGGTCTTGGTTTAAATGCCATTCCTCAGAAGTCTTAACCGACTAATAGATAAGACTTCCCACTTAAAGCTACTACAAGACTTTGTTCTTTTCTTTGGAGGATTTATCACAACGTGTTCCTGTCTTCCAAATGGACTAGAGCAGGAATCTAGTCTGCATCCCTGGCACCTAACACATTGCCTGGCACATAGTAGGTATTTGAAAACTTACCTGTTAATGAGTAAATAAAAGAATGACTGGGGGAGGGAGTAAGGTTTTCCTTTTTGTTTTCCTGTGCCATTCCGTCTTTGCTACCTAGCAGAGAAGCTAGGAACAGGGTTCTACGCGGGGGCTAAAGGATGGCTGTCAGGCTTCTCCCGGGGCGAGGCCCCGTGGAGTCTCCAAAGCCCATTCATGTATCCAGCGGCTCTTTACTGGGGTCCTGCACGGAGCTCCAGGGGACAGACGCGTCCCGCTCGGGTTCGGTTCCTACGGCGCCAGAATTCCTCCAGCACCTCCAACCCTCCCTCCTGTCACCTCCCCGCTCGCACGCCGCACAGGCCTACCTGGGCCTCCCCCAGCCCCAGCTCGATGGCTTCCAGGGAGCGGCGCAGGAGGACACAGCGTTCCTGCGAGCCGGGCTCCGCCTCGCCGGCTTCGGGGGCGACCAAGGGGGCGAGAAGGGCGCGATGCTCCCCGCGCAGGGTCTCCAGCCCCTGGATGACGGCCTTGGTGCCCAGCACGATCTCATCCTGGCTCAGCTTCTCCTCTCGCGGGAGCACCATCGTGGCCATGGCCTCGCCGCCTGTGAGGGCGAGGAGGGGGCGGGCAGGCAGGTGCGGGGCCACCGCGCCCGCAGCCCCGGGTTCGGTAAACACCTCGGTCCCCGGACGCCGGGGTCCCCGGGGCGCCCCGCTGCCTGGCCGGCAGCCCCCCGCCGCGCCTGCGCTGGGCCTCCAGGGGGCGCGCTCGGCTCGCCTGGGCCCGGGAGACGCAATGCGGTGAGACCGGTGAGGCTGGACCCAGATTCGGCCCAGACCACCGGCTCCGGCCGGCGTGGGCGGCTCAGTCTCGGGGGAACCCCTCAGGCAGGGCGGGGCGCGTCGGAAGAGGGTCCTGCGGGGATCGTGGGGTCCCACTCCCAGGCGGGAGACCCCGGCCCCTCCCGGAGCGCCAGCCCCAGCCCCGACCGGCGGGCCGGCCACAGAGCCCCTCCTCCCGTCAGGCCGAGCCCGGGAGACCCTTCCCCGGGGAGCCCGGACCCCGGGTCTCCGTCACCCCAGCCCCGCCCACGGCGACCCTCCCCATAGGCCAGCGCCACCCGACCGGGCCCAGCTCCCGCCCCCGGCCCCCCAGGCCGCGCCCCCTCCACGAGGGTGGGCCCGCGACGACCCTGCCCCCGGCCGGCCCGGAGCCCGGTCTCCCGGCCCCACCGGCCCCCGCGGACCTGCGCCTCCCGCTCGGGCCGGCTCCCGCTCCAACTCCGGCTCCCGCCCCGTTTCACTCGGACCGGCCGCCGTGAACGGGTCCCACCGCCTCCATCCCGCCGCCCTTCCCAACAGTCCCCGCGCCGCCTTAAAGGTGAAGCCACTACCTCGGGCGTCGGAGGGGGCGAAACACGCTCTCCGCCCGCCGGCCGCCTTAAAGGAGCGTGAGCCGGGCCTGCTCCGGGCCGGGGCGGGGCCACCGGGCGGGGCGGGGCCGGGGCGCCGGGTCCCGGGAGCCGCCCCCACGCCCCCGCGGCCCCGGCTTCCTCCTCTATCAGCCGCGGGAGCGCGGGGCTCGGGAGACGGTGAGCCTCGGCCACCCGGTACCGCGGCCCGAGAGGACGGCGAGAGGAACGGGGGCACAGGGGCCCGATCCACAGCGAGAACGGCATCTGTTGGCGTTTATCGAGGGCGCTGCCGCTTTCTAGTCGCGGCGTCAGATGCTTCGGTGCCTTAGAGGGTGAAGCCCCTCAGCGCTCGCGAGGACCCGACGGAGCGGGCTCTGCTGTCCCCGCATCTCTCAGCGCTGACCCCCCACCCGACCCCTTCGGAGCTGTTCCTTTCCCTGCAATTCACTGCAACTTAGGGCTGCCTCGTGGGCTTGGGGAGAAAAGGGTGGCCAAGGGCAGCCGGGCATCTGCCAAACCGAAGACTCGTGGCCTGTGTGTGGACACAGCAGATGCCGTCGACCGGATGCACAGGACCGGGCGATGACGTCATCCGGGGCTCAGATGAAATATCGCCTCTTCAGAGAGCCCTTCCCTGCTCCCTGCCGCTCCCCCCACGTGGAGCGGCCCTGCAGCCCACCCCGTGCACCCAGGGCGTTCTCTCTCCAGCATGTATCCCTCCCGACATTTTTCCTGTCGGTGTCCTGTCTCCTCCCCAGAACGCAGCCCTGCCGTCTTGCTCACTCCCAGAGCAGCCCCGGGCCAGCCACACAGCAGCTCGTTAAGTGCCGGTGTTTAAAAAGGGCAGAAGGGCGCACCTGTGGGCCTTGGCAGGCCCGGGCAGACCCAGGTTTTGGTCGGTGCGCTGCAGCCCTGGATTGGTGGCCACCCTGGCCCTGCCCTAGGTCGATGTCATTCGTGGGTGCCAGCAGCATAACCACCCGACAAACCCTGCGAAGCAAGGCCTGGTGTCAGTACCAGGGATCTGGGTGTTCCTCCCGTCAGGGGGGCTCAGACTCAGATTCCACCAGCTTCGTACGAGAATCTCCTTGGCATCGTCTCTGACGGAGACCTGGCCCAGTGCCCCCAGCTTAAGTATGGTACGCCCTATGGCAGGGAGCTCACCGCCTTGTGCTGGGAGGCTTCTCTAAAGGTGAAAAAGGTTTCCCTAGACAGCCGGCACAGTGCCTTCCCGCAGCGCTCCCCCGCCACTGCCACTCCGCAGCTGGCTCTTCTGGGAGAGCCACCTGCCCTCCTTTGCCAATAAAGATGTGTGGAGACAGCGATGTTCTCCTCACCCATTCCTGCCCCTTCTCATCCTGAATTCTCTTTTCAGAGTGTCGTTTAGCATTTCTGTCCAGACACTGCTTACAATGTGGTGCTCAGTCCAGGGCCCAGGGATCCAGCAGGGAGTGAACTGCACAGATCACAGAGGGATGGTCCCCTCTTTTTCTTTTCTTTTATGTATATGTATATATTGATTCCAGAGAGGGAGAGAGAGATAGAAACATCAATGATGAGAGAATCATTGACCAGCTGCCTCCTGCAGGCCCCTTACTAGGGATCAAGCCCGCAAACCCGGGCATGTGCCTTGACTGGAATTGGACCCGGGACCCTTCAGTCCGCAGGCCGACACTATCCACTGAGCCAGACCAGCTAGGGCTGGTCCCTCTTCATGAACCTGTCCACTGTGAAGCTAGGAGTCAGGCTGACCCTGACAGCCACCACAGCATGTCTGCCGAGGGTGAGCTTGTCAGCTAAAACCCTAGACTGTGTGTGTCCCAGCTCTATCCAGTTTCCTCTCCCCAGTCCTGTGCTTCTGCCAGTGATTTCCCCCCAGTGATTTTGTTGTTGTTAATTCTCACCTGAGGATGCTCTTTTCATTGATTTTTTTTTCTATAGAGTGGAAGGGACAGGAAGACAGAAACATCAGTGTGAGAGAGACACATCAATAGGTTGTCTCCCACATGTGTCCCGACCGGGGACCAGGGATTGAGCCTGCAACGAATGTAGGTGCCCTTGACCAGAATTGAACCCGAGATCCTTTTGTCTGAGGCAAACACTCTAACCACTAAACAACACAGGGCAGGGCCTCAGTTATTTTTAAAGCTAGTAATTAATATAGTCATATAATGAAAAACTCAAAAGGCAGACACAAGTTACGATGAAATTCTTTTTTTTTAATCCTCACCTGAGGGTATTTTTTCCATTGATTTTCAGAGAGAGTGGAAGAGAGAGGGAAAGACAGAAACACATCAATTAGTTGCCTCTTGCACTTGCCCTGACCAGGGCCCCAGGCCAGGGAGGAGCCTGCAACCTCCGTACATGCCCTTGACCTTGACCGGAATCAAACCCAGGACCCTTCAGCCTGCAGGCCGACACTCTATCCACTGAGCCAAACCGGCTAGAGCTGAAGTTCTTTATTTTGACCACTGCCCTCAGCCATGCAGCTTCCCTGCCCAGAAGCACCTGCTGTTAGCAGTTTGTGCATCCATCAGTTGTTGGAAGAATTGTGTCTATCCTTGTCAATTTCCTTTGGTCAGTTCCTTCTGCCTCTGAAGACAGGAGTCTTTGGCATTTGGGGTCTTCGGTCTTTCAGCCCTCACACTGGCCCCTCTCCCAGAGGCGCTCTGGCCGCAGTGTGATAAGCCTGCCTCTGTTACGGAGGCTCCACAAGCCATGGCTGCACTCCCAGCTTGCCTACAAGTTCACAGGGAGGAAACAATCCGGAACCCAGGGCATCTTTGGTTCTTGACGAGGCTGGGTTTCAGAATCTTGTGAAGAAACTGTTAGAAGGCTCTCCTAGAGATGGAGATTTGGTGGTGCCAGGCCCTATTTTAAAACTTCAGAGGTGCCTGTGATGTGTACCCTAGGTTAAAAGCCTCTGCTTCATTTCATAAGGAAACAGGCCCAGAGAAGGGAAAGCAGCTGCATGAGGTGAGAGAGTGCGATGTTCCCGGGAAGCTCAGTGATCACTGTCCTTCCCTACTAGAGTCCAGGTCATTTTGTACCAGCGTGTGAGAGACAACACTGACCGCACCGAGTAGAGGTCCAGAGAACCGAGGTCAAGGTGCTTGTTCACACCTGCACAAAAGCACAGCTGCACACAGCCTCAGGCAGTTTCACCCAGAGGCACTGCGCCTGCGTGCCACACACACACCTCCATGTTTGTGGGTTCCTAGGCACTCAAGGTGTCAACTACACATGGCCGAGTACAAACACATATCCACAAAACCTGCTTTCTTCCCTTGTGGGTTCTCTCTAATAAAGAAGCACTTTTTCTTTAATCATCTTTTTCCAGGTGGATGGAAAGAGCATTTTTTAAAAAAATGTATTTTTATTGATTTCAGAGAGGAAAGGAGAGGGACAGAGAGATAGGAACATCAATGATGAGAGAGAACCATTGATCGGAACCCGCAACCTGGGCATGTGCCCTTGACGAGGATCGAACCTGAGACTCCAGTCCGCAGGCCAACACTCTATCCACTGAGCCAAACCAGCTAGGGCTGGAAATGACTTTTGCTGGGCTCTTGTTCTGGCCTTCCCGCTAATTTCCTGCAGGCTTTGTGGTTTCTCTGAGATTTTCTCTGGGCACCTGGCCCTGCTCCTCCCTGCCTGCCGGCTGGAGGGAAGGCTGGGCCAGCCCTGCCGGTTCTCAGCCTCTTATCTTGCTTTCAGTGCTTGACCTTGCATGTGTCCAAGCCTTTTCAACCCTCGGCTTTTTATCTTGTCCCTGAGGATTATACTGTGAATCTCGCACAGGAAGGGACTGTAACTTCATCTGCTCTGTTCTGCACACCCCTTCCTGCCTCCCCACTCCCCCGCCCCCCGCCCCAGGCTGGTCCCCTGCCAGGCTGCTGATAGGTGCTCCGTTAGGGAGAGGAAAGGAAGGAGCCTATAGTCAGCGGTGATTCAGCTCCTTATGCCATTTTCCACAGAGCTCATCGGCTCACCCCACTGGTCCCAAGCCTGGGGAAGTCGTTCTTGCTACTTTTAATATTGTTTCCTCCCTGAAAATCCCTCCCTCTGCTTCCCCAAGGGAAGCCTTGGATTCTCAGAAGCACATACTTCACTCAAGTCTGCTTTCTTTTTTTTTTTTTAATATATTTTATTGATTTTTTACAGAGAGGAAGGGAGAGAGATAGAGAGTTAGAAACATCGATGAGAGAGAAACATCGATCAGCTGCCTCCTGCACACTCCCCACTGGGGATATGCCCGCAACCCAGGTACATGCCCTTGACCGGAATCGAACCTGGGACCTTTCAGTCCGCAAGCCGACGCTCTATCCACTGAGCCAAACCGGTTTCGGCAAGTCTGCTTTCTTAAATGACTCTTTTCCCCTTGGCTAGCTTCATGCCTTTATTCTATTTTTTTTAAATCCTCACCCAACGATATTTTTTAAAGAGAGGAGGAGGAAGAGGAGAGAGAAACATCGACACATCAATTAGTTGCCTCCTGCACATACCCTGACAGGGGCTGGGGACAAACCTGCAACTGAGGTATGTCCCCTTGGCAGGAATCGAACCCTAGCCCCTTCTGTCCATGAGCTGACGCTCTAACCACTGAGCAAACTGGCCAGGCCACTCCTTTTTTTGAAGTGGCTGGGGTCATCCCCACTCTGAAACATCCAGGAGGTCACTCATAAATGATCAAGACTGGAGTCTCCTTAAAGTTCATGTGTTCCCACGGATTGCACATCTCACTGCTTCCAGAGGGGCCTGTGCCATTGTGAACACCTCTGGTTGTCAGTTTTTTCTGCTATTGAGTCTGCTCAGAGCTCCCCTGAGAGGCTCCTGGCTCCTGTCCTGGCAGCCACATGGCAAAGCTGCACCTCTCCTCCTGCGCCTCCCGCTGGACTAAAAGGGTCCCGCCTTGCCCAACCGCTTTGGCTCAGTGGATAGAGTGTCGGCCTGCGGACTAAAGGGTCCCGGATTCGATTCCGATCAAGGGCATGTACCTTGGTTGCGTGCACATCCCCAGTGGGAGGTGTGCAGGAGGCAGCTGATTGATGTTTCTCTCTCATCAATGTTTCTAACTATCCCTCTCTCTTCCTCTCTGTAAAAAAAATCAATAAAATATATTAAAAAAAATAAAAGGGTCCCGCCTGCTCAGTGGGGTCAGATGAGCTAAGTTCAAAGCCGTGTTTCTCCACTTGCCAGATGTGCAGACTTACCCATATTATTACTTTATCTGTTTCCTCATCTGTAGAATGAGGTTCCTAATCCCCTATCTACCTTGTTGAGTCCTCAAGAGAACAGTGGCTCAGTGGTTGAGCATCAACCTATGGATCAGGAAGTCACAGTTCAATTCCCAGTCGGGGCACATGCCCAAGTTGCACGTCTGATCCCCAGTGTGGGGCATGCAGGAGGCAGCCGATCGATGATTCTGCCATCATTGATGTTTCTGTCTCTCTCCCTCTCCCTTCCTCTCTGAAGTCATAGAAATATATTTTAAAAAATAAAATTAAAAAAAGAATGGAATAAGTAGCAGAGTTCAGATATTAATTTTATGCTTTGTACCTATCAGACACTATTCCTAATAGTTATTATCACCATCTGTTCAAGCTCACTACTGAACAGATCTGGTGCTAGTGAGTGGACAGTGGGAAGAAAAATATGAAATGGAAGGCAATCTGTGTACAGTGGTGTTGGAGAGAAAACACATTCAGAACGAAAGTGAGCAGCAGAGAGAAAACAAGTCTGAATATAACAAGTTTGGTGCTGGATGTAGGTGCCCTACATGGTCAAGATGGTGGGAGCTCAGCCTGGCAGGGGGCAATCTCACCTCTGCCCAAGATCAGCTCTCCCACATGCCAAGGAAGCCCAGCTCTCCATCCAGCCCCGATCACTCCCCTGAGCTCCATCCAGACCTAGATATTCAACTCCAGTTGGATGCCCACCTGTGAATAGCACATCACCTCACCCCAAACCTCTCACCTCCCAGGATGTCCCACCATCTGCCCATTTGCCCGCGGCAGATGGTCAGTCCCCATCCTCGGCTTTGTCCTGTGATTCTGTTTCTTAACCAGCCTGTTGATTCCACCTCTTAAATAAGGCTCAAGTCTCCTTTTCCCACCTCTTCTACCCTGCCTTAGCCTATGTCTTGGCCACATCTTTTCTGAATTGCTGTCACTCCCTTCCAACTCTTCTGGTCTCGTCTCATTTCCTTCCACTGTTGTAGCAGGTAATCTTTCTAAAGTCCATCGCCGTACCTTTCTGCCTAAAACCCTTTCTTGGCCCCGCACTGGTCTCAGGGTAAACTGCACAGTCTAAGCCATGCACAGAGCAGTAATGATCACAGCTACAAGGCTCCTCAGTGCCCTGGCTGCTTCCTGTCCCTCTGCCCTCTCACTATCCCCATTGCTTTTCAGCCACACTAACCACCTGTGGGTCTCAGAATGGGCCAGACTCTCTTATCTCTGGTTGTTGCAAATTTTATAGCCAGAACATCCATCATGTTGGGCATCTTTTGCTCAGATGTCATTTCCTTTGAGACATCTTCCCAGACACCCCCTCCCAAGCTGCATTAGATGCCCCCCCCCCCCCCCCGCCGTGGGCTGCCATGCAACCTGCTGGCTGTGTGGCAATTGTCTATTTGTCTGTCTCCCCTGCTAGCCTTGGAGTTCTCCTAAAGGTAAGGACCCAACCCTGTGTCCATCCTGGTACCATCACACCTAGGACAGGAGTGGCCCACAGTAGGACTTCATACACATAGGACACAGGGATGGGTGGGAAGTTGGGATCTGAGTTGAGTCTTGAGAGGTGGTCTGGAATCTGATGAGCCGTGTTAGAAACCTGGCTCCCTCTCCCCCAGTCTGTGTGCCTTGGACAAGTGACAGAACCCCGACACGTTCTTTTAGCAAGCTGAGTGTCTGCCAGGTCCAGAGTGATGGGTGTTGGAGATGCAGCAAGAGTCAGCCCAGTCCCTCCCCGCCTGGAACCCACATTCTAATGTGCTACAAAGACATTATGGCAGGTGACAGCTTTGGGCTGGGTGGTCGGGAAAGCCTTTCTGAGGAGGTGATGAGTAGGTGAAGGGGGTAAGTGTGGGGCAGTGAGAGCACGTTAAGGCCCGTGTGCAGGGAGGGGGGATCTGATTATTGAAATGTCAGCGTTGGCTGAAGGATGAAACATGCAACCCAGGGACATGCCCCTGACCAGGAACTGAGCCCGTGCATGCTGCTGACACTCTACCACTGAGCCATACCACTGAGCCATACCAGCCAGGACTGATTAACATTTTAAAAGGCTCTTGTGTGTAGAACAGACTCCTGGAAGAGCAGCTGGAAGCCAAGATAATGCGGAGCCTTTGCAGTTTCAGGACGAGAGGAAACAGCCACAGTGAAAGCAGTGAGGACCCGCTGGGTTCTGGATCTGCCTTAAGGAAAGGCCGATAGGATCTGCTTGGGGACTGGCTGTTGAGTATGAGAACAAGAGGAGTCAAGGACAATTTCAAAGTTTCTGGCCTCAGCAACTGAAGAACAGAGGGAGCCTTTAACACCGCAGGGCTGGGAGGCCAGAGGTGAGAGCCCCGAGTTGTCCAGGGTTTCAAGGCCACTGGACAGAGCACCCTGCTAAGGGAGGCCAAGGGCGCAGCTGGCAAGTGGGAGGAGAGCAGTGCTGGCCATAGGTCAAGGAGAAAGTGATTCTAGCAGGGAGTGTGCGCGTGGAATGCTACTGATGGGCCACACAAGAAAACAGACCCTTGGATTTGGCAGCCCAGGCCATCGGTGACCTTGGTAAGAGGACTTTTAGAAAACAGCCAGAAGGAGTGGGGGGTGGGGGGGTCGGGAGGGCAGTGTGGAGAAAGGGAGAGCGAACAAACTCTAGGGGAGCAGACATGGTGTGACAAACTGAAGGGTATCAAGAATCAGGGACGTAGCTCTGGCTAGTGTGGCTCAGTTGGCGCGTACACCAAAAAGGTTTTGGATTTGGTTCCCGGTCAGGGTACATACCCAAGTTGTGGGTTCGATCCCTAGTCGGGGTGCATATGGGAGGCAATCAATCAATGTTTCTCTCTCACATCAATGTTTCTCTCTCCCTCTCCCTTCCTCTTTCTAAAATCAATGAAAACAAGCCCTAGCCAGGTAGCTCAGTTGGTTAGAACATCGTCCCAATATGCCCAGGTTGTGGGTTCAATCCCTGGCCAGGGCACATACAAGAAGCAACCTAATGGATGCATAAATAAGTGGAACAACAAAACCATGTTTCTCTCCAGGAAGAGTTTCCCTAGAATGAACAAATAAAAATAAAAAATAAAATAAAATCAGTAAAAACATATCCTCAGGTAAAGATTAAAAAAAAAAGAATCAGGGAAGTGGTTGCTGCCCTGTAAAGATACAGAACAATGCCCTGACTGGTTTGGCTCAGTGGATAGAGCGTTGGCCTGTGGACTGAAGGGTCCCAGGTTCAATTCCAGTCAAGGGCATGTACCTTGGTTGCGGGCACATCCCCAGTGTGGGGTGTGCAAGAGGCAGCTGATCGATGTTTCTCTCTCATCGATGTTTCTAACTCTCTATCCCTCTCCCTTCCTCTCGGAAAAAAATCAATAAAATATATTTTTAGGAAAAAAAAAGACACAGAACATGGTCATCTGTGACCGGAGAGAGCTGTCACCAGAACCCAACCTGCTGGCACCCTGATCTCAAACTTCCAGCCTTCTGAACTGTAAGAAATAAATACTTGTTTTTATAAGAAAAAAGAAAAAAAAAATCAGAGAAGTTGTTTGTAACACGGGAGCTATTACTGTGTGTGTGTGAAAGAGCCACGGAGAATGGGGGGGGGGGGGGGCTGGTGCATGAGGGAAGCCCTGGAGGTGGGAGGGGCCGTGGTGGGAGCAGAGGTTGATGGTCACAGGCAGAGGCGGAGGCCCTGGGGTAGATGCAGGGAGGCTGCAGAAGTTCATGCCTCCTCCTTCCTCTCATCTCCCCATCACCCTCTTCTCAGCTCCGTGCTGGAGCCTGAGAGGGTGAGGAGCTGAGACCCCAGTCCACCTGCCCCACACCCCTCCGGCGTGGGACTCCCATAGGGCTCCCAGGTGCCCACACCACCGCCCACCTGCGCCCTCCGCTGCCTGCTCCCAGGAAGGCCTCCCATAGGCCTGTTCACGCTGCCTGAGGAACACTCATGTTCTCTCGTCACCTCAGACACATCTGCGGTCTTCCTCTCCCCGACCAGGTTGTACACCTTGTTTGACAACTAATGTGCAGGTTGCATTCTGGGACACTTCATAGACCTTACTTGGTTGTCCCCCTGGGGAGGCAGGACTAGTTCCATTTTCTTTTCTTAAAAAATATTTTTATTGATTTCAGAGAGGAAGGGAGAGGGAAAGAGAGAGAAACACTTATTGGCTGCCTCCTGCACACCTGCCGCTGGGGATGGAGCCTACAACCTGGGCATGTGCCCTAACCGGGAATTGAACCGTGACCTCTTGGTTCATAGGTCGATGCTGAACCACTGAGCCACGCCAGTCGGGCCTAGTTCCATTTTCTAGGCTGAGTCTGCATAGGGCCAAACCCCTAGTAAGTCATCTGGCCACAGGAGCTTGGGGAGCCAGTGACCGCCTACCCCACTTGGCCGCCCACCCCTCTGTGGTTGTGCTGCAGGGTGTGGATGCCAAGCCCCCCATCTGGACACTTGTTCACAAGAGGAGGCTTGGTGTGCAGGCCTGTCCTGGGAGCAGGGGCTAGGGCTGTTTGCCATGCTAAGGTTAAGGGCAGCAGGAGGGCCTCAGTGATGGACCCCAGCCCCACCCCTCCACCTGCAGAGGCAGAGCCCTTTGACCTCAGACTTCACCAACAGCCAGAAACTAGGAGTCAGCCTGGTAGGGGAAGAAGCCAAGTGCTAATCTTCAATCAGAAGAGAACCCGCAACATGTTGCTATCTTGGGAGGTGGGTTTGGGAATGCTGGATCCCAGGGGAAAAGGGGACTTCAGTGGGAATGGTGTTATTTCTGTTTCTGATTTCTGCTTGCCCCCTAATGACAAGACACCTTCCTGCCTGTTTTACAATGAAAAACATGGGATTTGCTTCTTTCCAAAGCCAGTTCCTGGTTGATTTTGAGCCAAGTTGGCTGAACTGTGCAGAGGGGTGGGGGTTGGACAGACTCTGTCTCACAGCGAGAGGCAAAGAAGTCCAAGGCTTGCTAGTTGGTAAGAAATCAATTTATTGAATGAAAAAGGCAGCGTCCACTCAGTCCCTCCCACTCCACCCTCTTGGGGCAGGACAGTGGCACAGCCCAGGAGATGCTCTGGGTAGCGGGGCTGAGCCGTGGGTAAGGGCTGGAGGAGTCTGAGGGTGGTATGGAGAATGAGAAAGACAGTTTTCAAAAGGAAGTTATGTGCAAACTTCTGGAAGGGGTGAGGGCAACAGTAAAGTTCTGGAGGTGCTGGTGGGGGATGGAGGGACTCAGTGTGCCTCAGCCTCTTTGGAGAAGGCTGATGGTCGAGGCTGAGGGGCTCAGACCCTGAGTCCCCAGTGAGGGAAGGTATGGATGGAGCCTGCTGGAGGGACCCCGGGCTGGGAGGCTGGGGTTTCAGCCCAAACCAGGGGCCCAGGAGCGAGGCAGGAAGTACAGGACCAGAGAAAGGGAGACAAATGGACATGAGTGGGAACAGGGGGTGAAGGGGCTGGGGCCACAGACAGTACACTGTGGGGGTCTGTCTCCCAGCTCTGCAGAGTCCAGCGTTTCAGGAAGAGGCAGAGCTGTGCTGGGTGAAGGGGCGGGAGCAGAGGGAGAGTCATCAACAAGGGAAGCCACGGGGCAGGGACCAGAGCCCAGGTGCGTCACATACACTACCGAGACCGGCGTGCAGAGGACCAAAGAAATGCTCAGGACACAGGCCACAGCTACAGGGGACTTGGGGGTGGTGAGGCAATGTGTGTGGGCAGACCAGGAAGGCCACTCCGTCGTAGAGATACACAGCATCGCCACAGAAATGCTGTCCGGGGGTGAGGGAGAGGTGGGAGCTGCCCGTGACTGGAGGGGAGGGATCCTGGCGGCCAGGCTGAGAGCTGGGCTGTAGAAAACAGGGGGACTGGACTCCCTGCTCAGGATTCCAGGTAGCCTATTTCCAGGAAGGGGACCAGTGCCACTGGGGAAAAGAGGTTGGAAGTCAGGCGAAGGCAGGCCAGGAGGACTCAATTCCAGGGACTGGCACCAGAAAGCAAAATCAACATGCCTCGGGCCAGCAGGAGGAAGGAAGAGGTGGAAAAAAGGAGGGAGGGCTCGCCCAGGATGAGCCCGAGCAGTGGGATGGGGGCAGCATCTCCAGTGGTAGTGTCCTTCGGGACTAGGCAAGGGAGATGCAGGCCCCAGGGCCAGGAAAGGGGGTGCTGGACCTGGGCCTGCTGGCCCCCCTGCCCACAGGCAGTGAGGCGGGTGGCAGTGCCAGGAAACAGTGCCCTTAGGTGGTCTTGCTGCCACTGAACAGTCCCACTGGAAAGTGCTTGACATGGGTGGGCCACTGGGCCGCCAGCTGGAAGAACTTGATGTCACTCCACTCGACTCCGTCGATGGACACTGGGGTGACAGGAGAAGGGAGGTGTGACCAGGACCACTAAGCCATCTTCCTAGGGTCCCTGGGGGGGAGGGCAGCACCTCCCTGCCCCACAGTCCCTTGTCCCCCTGTCCCGGCTGCACCCACCTCTCAGCATGGTCTGCTGCTGCTTGGCAGAGCAAATGAGACGACTGATGCCTTCGATGACCTGGCTCTTAGAATCTACCTCCTTTTCTCGAGGTTTCTTGCTCAGGAAGATGGTGGGAACTGGAAAGCAAGCAGGAACCCATCTGTCACAGCCCCTGGTAAAGCAGCCAATCCTCTCCTCCCCCACTACTTCCCTTTCTTCTGTGGGAAGGGGAAGTGATTTGCAAAAAGCCAATCCTTCGTCCCAGGTTCCCAGGATCTTGGAGTTCCTGCCCTGTCCCAGCACGGGCCTCTCCCACACCCCAGGCTACACCATCGTCATGTGTAATGAGGAACTGGGCCCAGATGGCCTCTGAAGCCCCTTCCAGCTCCATATCCTAGGCAGCCTGGGGGGAGCTCGCAGGCCATGCAGGGCTGGGCTTTCTACCAGTTCTGCCCGTGTTTGTACCAGCTCTGCCTGGGCTGTAGACCTTGTTCCATTCCTGCTTGAGGAGTGGCAAGAACCGGAGGGCACTGCTGGGCCCACAGGCCTCCCGCCTCAGGCCAGTCTCGGGGGTGCAGATGCAGGTTTTGGCACAGCCCCTACCTACCGCCCCCTCAGGGATCTCTGTGGAACAGAGATACGAACAGGCTGAGGTGCTTTGGGGTGTTGGAGGGAGGGTCCAGCAGATGAAGGAAGCCTCTGTCCTGACTGCTGGGGAGGTGGGGTGCTAGGAGGGCCCTAGAGTCACCTGGCCACTGTAGGTACACAGCCAGACCTGCAGGTTTACAACCAAAACTGACAGCAGTGAGTGCTGCCCAGCACTGTCCTGGTTGTGTGGATTCCTGCCCGAGTCTCCCAGAGTGCAGGACCCAGGGCCACTCCAACTCTTCCTCTGGTGCCTTAAGCCACCCCTCTTATCTGGAATGGGCTGTATTCTCCTTAAGTCTCCCCCCGCACCCAGGACATGTTTTTATTGATTTTAGAGAGGGAGGGGAAGGGAGAGAGAAAGAAACATCAATGTGAGAGAGAACCCAGGGATCGAACCCACAACCCTTTGGTGTATGGGATGATGCTCCAACCAACTGGGCCACTTGGCCAGGGCTCCCCTTTACTGTAAGGCTTGAGCGGCCTCCAGGGTGTGGTGTGAATGTGCTGCTCCAAGGGGTCACGTGATCTTGGGGCTGTTGCATGGAGGTGTCCTCCTCTGTCACCCCATCTATCCCCGAGGGCAGTGGCCAAAAGGCTCCCTTCCTATGGCAGCACTAGGTGCCTTGGTCCCAGAGGTGTTGATGCTCAGTAGACAGGGACCAATGACTCACTGGGGACCATTCCTTCGTTACAGAGGGGAGGCAGGACCCCTGGGGACCACATGATACTTGCACTGCTTCACCCTCATCCAAGGTCTCTCAGAAGCAGATTCCTGTCCAGACCCTGAGAGAGGAGACGAGTAGGTCTGGTGGCCCTGATCGTCCCTGGCCTCAGATGTCACTTGCCTTTCTTGTTCTTCTCTTTGGTGACCACGGTCATCGCCATGGTGCTGGAGAGCTGGGCCTCCCCACCATGGGGCAGGCGGGAAACCTGCACTGAGCGGAAGACACTCTTAAGGGTGTTCTTGGAGCTGGCATCTCTCTTGTCACCTTCCCTCCTCCGCTCGCCGGGGTGGCCGAGCCAGTAGTCCACCTGGAGGCCAATCACGTCCCCATATGGGCTGCTGGGGCTCCTGGAGAAGGGAGCAAAAATGGAGAGTAGGTTCTGCCCTCAGTTCCCAACTACATGGCCAGGTGGGGGTGGGGGGCTGAGTGGGGACCACCAGGCTGTGGGAGGGGTGAGAGGTGGTTGACCAAGTGGCTCCAGGGTCCCTCTAGTCTCACAGAAGTGGCTCATGAGGGAGTGAGAGGCTGATCTGAGGAGAAAGCCAGGAGAGGGCGAAGACTGGGATCAGTGTGAGGGAAGCAATGAGGGAGGAGGAAACAGAAGATGCTTTATGGAGGAAAAAGGTGTGTGCATACACACACATGTGTGCACAGGCACCACACACCTGCACGTGCACACACACCAAGCAAAACCGGCCAGAGGTCAGAGGTTAGGTGGGGCAGAGGCGGCAGCATGGCTGTAGCAGCCCTGGGAAGCGGATGGAGGCTGACCTGCAGCTCTCTTGCTCCTGGCACTTCTAGCACAGGGATAATTTTAGCTCCAAGGAGAAAAAGAGCTGATGTTTTCTTGAAAAGGAGGCGTCAGACACAATAGGAACAGAGGCTACAAAGTCATCTGACATTTCTCTCTTTCTGCCTGGTTTCAGCGGTGCTCGGAAGTACAAGCTTAAACTGGCAGGGGCTGACCCAGGCCCCCCAGGAAGCCTGGAACCCGTATCACTGGGACCACATGTGGGATTTCCTCCTTTTCCTGCTCTGGCCCTTCACGGAGGGAAATGAAAAGGGGGAGAGGGTGGAGAACAGGGTTAGGCAGGCTTCTCGCCATCTAAGACCACTTCAGACTCCTCAGGGGCCACTGTCACTGGTGGTTCTGGAAAAGCCGCTGGCCAGGCCTACCCTCTCTGTTGCCACAAGGACCATCATCAGAGGGAAGAGAAAGAGGCGGAGGCTGAAGGAAGGGAAACGGAGGGAGGAGCAGCAGGGGCACCTTTCTGTTCCTGACCCAGGCCAGCTCCTCTCCCACCTCAGAGCCTGTCCCCTCGCTCCCCCACAGAGCGCCTGCTCCTCTGCCCCAAGGCTCAAGGGACAGCTGCCTGCAGGGGCCTCCCTGGACATGGGCTCTAAATTCTGGATCCTAAGAAATTCCTTCTCCTTCCTAACCAACCCCCTCACCCAACATACTTCCCACGGCACCTCCTGCAATCCATGCAGTTTGAATTTCTGTGTTGCTTTGACCTTGCCGGGGCCCAGGAGCCTGAGCTCCAGGACAGGGGACTGCCTGTCTCAGTCACAGTGACAGCTCCATTGCGCGGATGGACAGACTGTAAACATGAGAGACAGCAGCACCTCCCCTGTGCCAGGCACACACTGTGACCCGACTACTTCACTTCTCTCACAGGTCAGAAATGAAGCTTAGCAACTTGTCCAAGGCACAAAAATTCTTTGCTTGACCCAACTTCAGTCAGGCTCCCAAATCTTCTCGAGATCCACCTGTGCACTTCCTTATAAAAGTTTTAGCAAAAACCTTGCTAAGTCACCTAGCAAGAACCTCCACCATCCATATCTGATCAGGTTCCACGCCCCCGCCCCCGCCCCCTGGAGATGTCAGATGCCTTGACTTGTCTCCATCAAGAATCCTATGAGGTCAGTTTAGCCAGAATCTCCCACCCCCGATGCTTCCTCTAGTAACTTTCCACTCACTGACCCCCACCGCTTCTTGGCTACAAACCCTCACTTGTTTATGCTGTATTTGAGATGAGCCCCATCTCTCTCCCCATCATAGTGATTCCTATCCCTATCAAGACAGCCCCCCTTTGAACAGAGTCATAAAGGCTCCCTTACGGTGCTGTAAGTGTCCCTGACTATAACGGAACCGCAGCTCAAACCCAGGTGGGTCCGACTCTCATGCTCACTCTTTCCACCACGCTGGGCAGAATCAAGACAAGACGTGCGCACAGTGCTTTACAGGCTACAAAGGGCCCCTCAGTCAACCCTGCAACTGCGAGGCAGACAGAGCTGTGTGATGAGTTGCCCAGCCAGTGACCTAAGCCTCTGCATTCTAATCAGTGTTCTCACCACCATACTACCCTCTAAACTCAGTGTGCTGCCACTGTGCCACGATGCCGCAGGGTAGGGAGGTCCTGGACCCTGAGGGAGGGACACACAGGAAAGACAGGTACAGGTGAGAGCCTTACCCCACGACGGCGAGGGCACTGCTCATGGACGGGGAGGAAGGAGGGGTGGCCGTGGCATCTCGGCTCAGGCCTGAGCTGGAGGGTGGGGACGTGGAGGGCACAGTGAGGCTGACCACAGGTGCGTCGTCCCCTTCGCCTGCTGGGTGACAAACACAGTTGGCCAGAGGAAGCCACTCCTGACCAGCTGGTGGCAGTGGTTGAGGTAGCCTCTGTCTCAGTGGCAGCCTGCTCTCCTTTGGGCCTTAGATACCTGCCCTCCAGCCCCTGCCACCGCTTCACTGGGGAGTGAGGGTCCCAGCGCTCCTGCTCAAACTCTGACACCCAAAGTCTGCACCTCTGGCCTGCTGGCCTCACTCCGTAGAAGCAGAGGGGCCCCAGCTCACCTGTAGCAGGAGAGTCTTCCACCAGCCCCACCTTCACCACCTGGGAGAAAAGGAGACACCAAAGCTGCACCCAACTAGAAGCAGATGGTTGAGAACAACAGCCATTACTACACACTATTTCCGTGGTCGGCAAACCGCGGCTCGCCAGCCACATGCGGCTCTTTGGCCCCTTGAGTATGGCTCTTCCACAAAATACCACTTGCGGGTGCGCACATACAGTGTGATTGAAACTTCGTGGCCCATGCACAGAAGTCAGTATTTTGTGGAAGAGCCACACTCAAGGGGCCAAAGAGCCGCATGTGGCTGGCGAGCCATGGTTTGCCGAGCCACAGTTTGCCGACCACTGCACTATTTGATTGTGGGCTTTTAAAATCTTTGCAAATCCAGAGCAGCCCAGAACTGTGAGATGTGAAAATACCAGTTCCCAAAAACGAGGTGGGGCCCCAGGAGACCTCACGCTCTTCACTAGGGATGAGGGCCAGCAGGAACCATTTCCATGTCCTGATCTCCTTTCGTCTAAGAAAGATCACAAGGGTGGGAGGCCATCTTCTCAAATCAGAGAAAGAAATGAAGAGCCACCCTGAGAAAGTGGGGAGACAGTGTGGCAGGGGAGGAGCTCTCTGTGCCTGCCTGTTGCAGCAAGCCAAGAGAAGACACAGCCATGTGACACCTGCTCCCTCCTTTCCAGACTTCCTGGAATCTGGAGGAATACTAATGGGGGGGGCTCCCAGCTTCAACCCCCGGGAGGCAGTGGGGTCCACTCCAGCTTCCCAAATAATTTTAGATGGCGCATAGTGAATTCTGGGAAGGATAGAGGGCGCCCTCCAGTGTCCAGAAAAGAGCATAGCTAGAGACAGACCATTTGTCACAGCTGTGATATCAAGGGATTCAAGTCCTCTGTACTGGCAGGGGGGGGGGGGGGGGGGGGCCCGCGGTTCTACCACCTGGCAGAGACTCAGCAGAACTGGGAGGCCACAGAAGGTGGACCCTGAGGACTGGCGTGAGGTGGAGATCATGCCCAGATGGTCCCCTTGAGGCTGGCTGCTTAGAACATAATGCTGCCATTCTTAGAATTTCCTATGCATTTAGACCCAGTAAGTAACACATCGATACTCAGAGCTTCCTGGATATGACTCCTTTTGCTTCCCTGGCATTGAAATATGCTGTCACCAACTTTGTTTGAATTTTAGATTTTTTTATATCTCTCTCTTGGCTGTGATGATGTGAGTCAGACCGTCACCCAGGCTACAGGCCACAGTCTGGGGCCTCCAACACGACTATTGGAGCAGCTCCAGTGGCAAATGGGGACTGACTGGAGCAGCCAGAAGGGAGGCTGTGTACGGTATGAGAAAGGGCCAGTGAATGTGCCTAGGGTCAGCCCTCTCCCAAGACCCAAGACATCTAGAGTCTGGGCCGAGCAGAGAGAGGGACAGTGGGAGCTGGCCCTCACCTGCCCCTTCGCCCAGAAGCTAGAAGAGTCCTCAAGGAGACTATGCAAAAAGATACAAGCTGATCTGGAAGGGAAATGTGAACATCCTGTACATGGAAACTGAGTTTCAGCCATGCTTCTGTGGTATGGCCTGGCCCCGGCAGATCAGTTCTGTCCCGGGGCTCCCTCTCTTGGTAAGTCTCTGTCTTGTGGCCCAGTCACACCAAATGAACCAAAGATCAGTACCACTGACACCAAAGAAGTCCATGACGTGTTCCGTGTGTTTTCAAAATCCAATGGTATAGAGATTCTCCCTTGACTACACAGGAAGGGACAGAAGAGACCCTTATTCTCAGTGGTCTATCTGACCCTAAAGATGGAAACAAGCTACTTCTCAGACTTCTCTTCAGAATATCATTTCTCATTCCTTGTATGGGGCTGTCCTGTGCACTGTGGGATGTCAGCAGCATCCTGGTCTCTACCTACTAAATGCCAGTAGTACCCCCACTCCCAGCTGTGAGAACCTAAAATGTCTCAGACATTGCCAAATGTCTGGGGGAGAACCGCCTCCAGGTGGGAACCACTGTCTAGATGAGTCTGCTGTGTGTGCGCACGTGTGCGGCGAGGATAGGCAGGCGTGGGGGATGGGTGGGGCAGAGAGGAGAGACAGTCAGTACTCACGCCAATGAAGGGGATAAACTTCTGATACGAGTCTTCATCAGGGCTGTTGGGAGAGACAAGAGAGCTCCACAGTTACTGCGTGGAGAGCTTTTCACGTTTTATGGCAGCGTTCAGGGATCCAGACACTACTACCTGACATCTTCCCATCAGTTTCCAGGATGAAACGAGGAGCCACAAAATGGAGGCAAAAGACCCGATTCTGCACACTAGACCCCCTGCTCCCACTTCTGAGTGTCAGTCCCTGGGATGGGCTTCTCTGCACTGAGGACGCCCAGATGGGTGTGGAGGCCCAGGGCAAGGGAGCGCGGGCCTGAGTGGGAGGCAGCAAAAACACTGACTCTCTCTAGCTTTCACATTTTCCTGGGTTTCTACACCGGGAAATGGTAGGAAGGAAAATGTGAAAAAGCAAAGAAGATTCAAGATTGACCTAAGCCACCCCACCTGTAAGAAATGCCACAAAGAGAAACTTACAACTTATGCCTGCAGGTCAACATGGCTTCAGCCACAGGAAGCTGGTGCGTCACACCCGCGCCGTTGATGTACTGCATCACTCGCCCCACTACGTCCAGTTGCTCTGCAGAAAAGCCAGGAGATAACACCGATGGAGTTTAGTAGGCAGATCCGACAACCCGCTTAGAGAGACCCATGGGAAGACCTGGGAGTGGAGGTAGAAAAAGGGTTCCAAAGACCTGATTTTTTTTTTTTTAAATCTATATATATAAAAGGCTACTATGCAAAGTGTCCCCTTGGGAATTCAACTGGGAGACTGTGAATTAGAAAGCTCACTATGACGTGTGCTGACTACCAGGGGACAGTGCAGAATGAAGGAAGGCCCCAATCGGCCCTGATCACCTGCCAGGTCTAGGGACCCTAAAGGTGCAAGATTTCGTGCACTGGGCCTCTAGTTAAATATATTTTAATTGATTTCAGAGAGGAAGAGAGAGGGAGAGGTAGAAACATCAATGAAGAAAGAGAATCATTGATCAGCTGCCTCATGTACACCCCCTACTGGGGATTGAGCCTGCAACCCAGGCATGTGACCTTGACCAGAATCAAACCTAGGACACTTCAGTCCATACGCTGACACTCTATCTACTGAGCCAAACCAGCCAGGGCTGATGGTTCTGACTAAATGCACGATAGACCAAAGCACTGTCCTTTCTCTTCCAACCTGTCTTGCTCTTTCCCAGGCTAACCACGCTCCAGCCTCCATCTTTGCTCACACCAACCTCGTAACCCAAAGAATCCCCTCTTCTCTAGTAATCTGTGCCCATCACTTCCTTCAAGGTCTGAGGAAGCATTTGCCACCTCAGCCTTGCAGACCTCCATCTCGCTCCAATCCCTGCCACCTTACTCTGCATTTCAGGATAATATGGCTGGTGTGTTATTCATGTATCAACAGATAGCTCAGGAGCTATTTTCTGCTTCTATCTCATCTGTACAACTAGCATGCTCCCTCTCCCCCCCCAGTACCCCCATGGCCCTCCTTATTTTTAGATGTACAGGAGCAGAACAAATAAATGGCAGAGACTAAAATCATCCAGGGTGGAAGGGTTGCACTTAACAAGCCTCCTCTTAGAACTAAAAAGACAAACCTGAAGCGAGTGGGAGAGTTAGAGCCACAGGGGTAGTAAGCATACTCTCCAGCCTCCGTCAGCCAAGACCGGCCCTCTCTGAACCAGGCGGCATTCCGTCTCAATTCCTTACAGGGGGTTGTTACCTGACACTGGGGGCTCCGAGCGACTGAACAGGTCTCTCCAGCCAGAATCAAGGAAGGTGCTGCTATATCTACTGTCGACTGAGCCCAAGTATTTGGCCACAGGGTGAGAACCTGGTAGGTGGAGAGAAGGTGAACTGATTAGCAGACAGGATGTCGGCATGGCCTTTGGTCCCCGATTGTCCCTCCCTTGACCCAACCCACCACCCTGCTTCATGAGTGGGATCTGGCCTCTTTACCGAGGGGAATGATGAGAAAGCGCATGTAGCCAAGCCAATCGGAGGTCTTGCTGGCCAATGACTTGACGAAGAACCGGAGGATGGAGCTCAGGTAGGTCTGGCTGCCCAGTGCTGCCACCTTCACCGGCCGCGGCATGGAGGAGTTGCAGTTGCAGCTGGGGAGCAAGGGGACAGTCACCACCACTTTCCGGAGGTTCACAGCAGCCTGCTCAGAGGAAGGCTCCAAGCTCAGACTTGACTGATCTCAACAACCCACAGGGGAGAAACAAACCAACAAACAAAATAGTACAGAGAGAGGCAAAAACCAGTGCTTTTGAAATTATGGAGACATCCCGGATCAGAGAGGACGGGCCACGGTGGGCGTGACCCCAGATGTCGGATGCCCGGAGTCTCCTTCCCCCGGCAGGGACCCTGAGCCTCTGGGAGGCCCTAGGAGGGAAAGCTCTGACTCCGAATGCCAGGCAGCTCGGCACCGTTAGGGCTGGAGTAAAGGGTCTCTGTAAAACCCTGGGTTCTCTCTTCCTGGCTTCTCCATCCTGGGTTTAAGAGGATGAGGCAGGTCAAGTGTGGCAGGCATCCAGGATGGGAGACAGGGAGAGCAGGGACATCAGAGAACCACGCCTGCCACTGCCTGACCATGCACCAATGTGGACTCTCGGTCTGACAAGGCCAGGAGGTACTGTCACCACTTGGGAGTCAGGGTGGGAGGATGAGGTCAGAGGAACCCCAAAAGGCAGGAGAGGAGCCATGCCCTTACTAGCGCTGGATACGGGTGAGCAGGGCAGACAGTACAGCCTGGACCTCCACGGTGGAGCAGGTGCACACAACAGGCTTCCGCTGGTCCTGGAGCAGCTCTGCCACATACTGGGGTGGAGGAAAGGGGCAGAGACACTGGTAAGGCCACAGGGCAGAGACTCTGCTCCCCCACAGGAGCCAAGCTGCAGGGTCCTGTCCTCTGTCCTTCAGACCACTGAGGAGGAGGGATCTGGGCACTGGGGTCTAACTGGTTGGGCAGGGGTGAGTGGGAGCAGGCAGGGTGGGGGGGTGTCACTTTGCCCCTCTGAACCACCTTCACGGACTATGGCCAACCACTGGATTTTACAACACTTTGCACTCCTCAAGGTACCTTCCTTCGTGATGCTCTCTGACACACACAACCCCCCTGGAAGAAGGTAGGACAGGTGATATTGTTGCCTTTTTTACAGATGAGGAAGGTGAGGTACCGAAAGTTAGTACTTAAGGTCCCCTAGGCTGGAAAAGGACAGAAATAGGACTAGAACCCAGAGCCTGGGCTTGGCTCAGGGTAGGAGGGGCCTGAGGTATGGGGGTTATTTTCCTATTCTTCTAAGCCCTGCCTCTCATACACACCCCTGGGTGTCTTTTGCTCTCCAGAACCTTCCCTCCCCAGACCTGTGGTCTTCAGTGCTGTACCTGGCCCTGCCAATCAGTGGTGTTCACAAGGATGACATTTTCTGGGAGGGCTGCGTCTGACACCAGGATCTGGTTCAGTTGGTCATATACCACCTTTCTTGGAATCTGCAGGGACAAAAGTGTCTGTGAGGCAGTCCCCAGGGAGCTGGAGAGTGGCGCTGGGTAGGCTAGTGAGAATTTGTGGAGCAGGGGTATTTGGACACTAGGACTTTGTGGAGGAGACACAGTATCACACTGGCCAGACCAAAAAGGAAAGGAGGACAAAGAATAAGCAGAGTGCTCAGAGAACACTTGCATCCACAGGCACAGACCACAGCAGCCTCCTGACAGGGAGGGCAGACCGAGAGATGCAGCAGGCATCCCACCATGGGAGCAGGACAGGCAGTGGAGGACCAGGAGAGGAGGGGGGATGGGGAGCAGGTGCTCAACAGGAGCGAAATGAGGGCACTGGGGAGAGGATTAATGAGTGGCAATGAGTGCTGTGCAGGGAGCCCTGCTGCCACAGGAACGAGGCATCTCAGGACCAGTGATTAACCAGAAAGACAACACGGCGCCCCAGGCGCCGGGCTATTCTAGTCTCTGGTTCATTTCCAGCTAGGTAAAACGCCAAACGCAGGAAGCCTCACTGACATAACTTTCAATATTTATCCGGTAAATAAGCAGGCTTGCTGCTAACTCCAGAACAGAAGCTGCGTGAGGGGTCAGTTTAGAGCAAGTCCTTCCCAACCCGTGGCACCACTGACCTTCCAAAGGAAAACATGGTCCCCAAGGCCCAGTTCCTGTGTGCTTCCCAGTTTCGCTTAGGCCTTTCAATCAAAATGCTTTACTCCCACTGATTTGGCAGCTTGAAATTAGAATAAAGGGCCCACAACAGGACTGAAGGTATCCGAGTTCAGGTTGGTGACGTCCAGTGAGATTGTGACGGCTGCCATCTTCTAGAACCGAGTCACCGCACAAACTAACCTCTGACGGAGGCAGAGGAGGCCAAACAAACCAGAGGGGTGGGACTGCCACCTGGGGCCGAAGGCAGGCTGGGTCAATGCTGGCATTTCTTGCCCCATCCCCTGCTCCCTGAAAACAGCCTGGAAGCCAATTCCACACTAGTAGTAATACAAGTGCGCTAGACTTCTCTATTTAGGTATGTTTTCAGGACTTTTATTTAGAACATTTCTAAGTAGTCCTCCTTTCCTCTCAGCTAACTGCCCAGGAAGACGACAAAACAGAAATCATGGCCCAGCGGTGCTCAGGGGTACCTGTGTGCTGTGGCCCAGGTCAGGGGACCGCTCGCTGTCGGAGCTGTTGGTCCTCTCACTCAGGGGCTTGGAGAGCTGCCGCTCCTTCAGGGGTGTGCTCCTCTTCTGCCGGGGAGTGTGCCCCCCTTCCACTTTGCTGCCAGACATGTGACAAGGAGGAGGTGAGACAGCCCCTCTGACCCCAAGCCATCGCCAGCCCACTCTTCCCGGGCCCTGAGCCTCTGCTAAGTGTGGTCGCAGCCTTGTACCATCTGTTCGGCCTCCTTTGTTCTGCACCCTCCGACCTCCCGTTTTCAGAGTTTCTTCCCCTCATGAGTACCTGGGCGAGGCAGAGCCTTGGAGATCTGTTTTGCTGGACTTCATGGGAGTTTTGACTTTCTCTGGCACAATCAGGCTTGTACTCCCATCTCCAAACATGTCCTGGTCAGTGATCTCCTGCCATGGAGGAAAGGAAGCAGCGAGGGTTACTGCTCACTAGGAGCCTCTCGGGGTCCTGCCAGGGCCCATCACCGCCATGAGGAGAGTCAGTCATTCCCTCTTTTTCTAAAGCCCCCACCTCAGCCGGTGAGAACACTGTGGCTGTATGACTGAGTGCACCCACTGTGCTGGACAGCCTTGCTATGCAGTCTGCCCCCTACAGTTATGAACTATTTGTCAACATGCAAACCTGAACTGAGGTTCTAGCTTCTCTAGGTGGGAAGGAGAGAGTTTAAATCAGGAAGTAACATTATTAAATTTCATTTTTAAATGACCACTGTGCAGTATGGGCCAAAGTGGACAACAGTGAAAGCTGGGTTATTCAGATTACTGGTGAATACAAAGTGCATGTTGTATAGTAAGTTTTATTTTTATTTATTTTTTTTTTATTTTTCTTTAAATATATTTTATTGATTTTTTACAGAGAGGAAGGGAGAGAGATAGAGAGAGTTAGAAACATCGATGAGAGAGAAACATCGATCAGCTGCCTCCTGCACATCTCCTATTGGGGATGTGCCCGCAACCCAGGTACATGCCCTTGACCGGAATCGAACCTGGGACCTTTCAGTCCGCAGGCCGACGCTCTATCCACTGAGCCAAACCGGTTTCGGCTTGTATAGTAAGTTTTAAATTAATCCTGAATCAAGCCTAATGTTTCACACACCAGGATCTTGAACGCAGTTTTAGTTACAAAAGGAAGCATAGCCTAAAACAATTTCTTCTTGGCCTCCACTGAACTATGAGGTCTCACTGTGAGGCTGATGCAAAGCACCCCCCAGATGGTATTTGGTAAAGTGCTCTGCTCCCTCCCACCAGGTCCAGCCTCCAGCCCCCCTGGATGAACTGCAGCTTATCCTGCGAGGCCCAGCTCAGATGTCCCCCCCCCAGCCGGAGTCACTCTGTCCCTCAGCCTCTACATGGGGTATGCACGGGTTGGCTTTCCTCCTGCAGGGCTGCATCTCGAAGGCAGAGATGTGTTCTCATATTTGCATCTTCAGTAGATGCTAAGCACAGATGCCCAGTATATGTGTGTGGAAGTCAATGTTTAATTGAATCGTGTACCCCAGCCAGTTCATTCCATTTCATCAGGGCTTGGTCTGCTCTCCTGGACAGCTTTAGCATCTCTCAGAGCAAGGAGTTGACCAGAATTCCTTGGAGATTTAATGGCGTGGCTGCCTAGCCATACATAGTAAGAGCAACAGGGGAGGAAGATATTTTTTTTTTTAGGGGAAGATACTGGTCATCATCTCTCAGAAATAAATGAGGGCGACAGTGAGAAATTATCCAAATTAGCATTTGCTCAGCTATAATTAAAGGGCAAAATGGGGATATTTCTGGTTCACTAATTGGTGAAATAACCTGGTCTCCTGGTTACATTCCATGGGTAAGGATTTCAGGAGGAAGAAAACACAGGACATTCACAAGTCCACAGATTTCGGTAAAATTCCCATGGTGTTCCTAAGGGTCTTTCTGCCTTTGTTTCTAAAGATACAAAAACTACTTTAAACAGCTGAAATGGGAGGCTGAACCATACATACCAGGGTGTCTGTTTCAGTCAAGCTGTCATCTTGATTTTTAATCCAAGCAGATTTGACTTTTTCTAGAGCAGCCAATTCCATCTGTAAAAAAATATGATGATTAGTCATCACCAATCCAAATGATCACCACCAACTTGTTTCCTAAGTACCTTAGAAACATAAACATTTCACGTAATCTAAAGATCTAATGCAACCTTTGGGATTTTCATCTTATAACCACCTTATGAAGAGGTTATTTTGGTGAGAACTAAGCCAGAGGTCATTTTTGTATCACTAAATCAACACAGTGAGACATGGAACCCAGAGTTTCTGACTCTCACAAGATGTCACCAAGGAAGAGAAGCTCGAAGTTAGGGGGCTTTGCTGTGGGGCCCATAAAGTCTTTCCCTGGACTCAGTAAAGCCCCTCACCCAGGAGGAACATATGGGGCCCCTTCTGCTTGTCAGAAATTGCGAGAAGAAAGGAGGATCTTATAGTTCAGGTTCTTGATTTTGAGAGTGAAGACATCCATAGTAGCCAAATGCTTTTGCTTGGTGTTAAACATCTAGAAAACCCTCAAACAGAACATACCAAACAAACTATCCATTTGTTCCCAACTCAGCATTTCTCATAAATACTAAAAATTTATTTTGCCAATATAGATACACAGCCAGGATTTTCATATTTGCTAATATTGTTTCTGGTTATGCATGTACCAATGTCAACATCATGAGCAGTTAAGAGTTATGGGACTTAGACACAGAAAAGGTATTTAAAAAACAAAAAACAAAAACATCTGTTATAAGAGTTATTTGAGGCAAACTGACGACAGTGCCGGGAGCAAGATCTCAAATGCTCCAGAAAAAAGGTATTGGCCTCAGTGAATCTCTGATTCTTGTGGGGAAGCAGGAAGTCAGAAAAGATCAAGGATACCCTACTTCCTCCTAATCACCTCAAGTCCTTCCTCTGAGTAAATTAGAATATTGAAAAGTATCAGATTAATAGGCTCAAGGGGTCATTTGCCAAACTAATGAACAAGGATCACAGAAGCAGGCCCCTGTTCCCTGGCTGGAAGGCTCGCTTGGGGTTGGAGCATCGTCCTGTACACCAAAAAGGTTGTGGGTTCGATTTCTAGTCAGGGCACATACCTACATTGTGGGTTTGATCCCCAGTCGGGGTGGGTATGGGAGGAAACCTATTGATGTTTCTCTCTCACATCAATGTTTCTCTCTTTCCCTTCCTTTCTATCTAAAAGAAAAAAAAAATCAATAAAAACATCCTCAGGTGAGAATTAAAAATAAGAAGGCCCCTGAGTCATACTCTGAACCAGGGTTTCTCCATCGGGTGCTGCTGACATTGGGGCAGATCTTCCCTGAGGCTGGGCTGTCCTGGGTGCTGCAGGTTGGCCCCTGCCCACTAGACCCCAGTAGCAGCCCCTTATCCCCACCTGCCTCCTGTTGTGACAACCAAAAATGTCTGCAGTCATTGCCAAATGTCCCTTGGGAGATAAAAGTCATCCCTGGTTGAGAACCACTGCACTAAGCCATCTGCAAGACTAACCCAACATACTTTAAACAGACCCTGTGACCCCAGATTTTGAGATGGTTTGGTTCAGAGCCATACACAATCAGCTGCCTCCAGATTGCACAGCTAGGTCATTTACACACTATGTAATAACCAATGTTAACAGAGTAGAATCATGGCAAAGTTCTGGTCAGACTTAAGACTGAAGAGGATTTCACTCAATTTTGGGTCTCAGTGTGACAAATGATGGGTGATAACACCATTCTGCTGGAAGGTTTTTTGTTTTTGTTTAATATATTTTTTAAAAATTGATTTCAGAGAGGAAGGGAGAGGGAGAGAGAGATGGAAACATCAATGATGAGAGAGAATCATTGATCAGTTGCCTCCTGTACGCCCCCACCAGGGATGGAGCACACAACCCGGGCATGTGCCCTTGACCAAAATCAAACCTAGGACCCTTCAGTCCGCAGGCTGATGCTCTATCCATTGAGCCAAACCAGACAGGGCTGCATGTTTCCACAGCGAAGCTGGCACACCCGACAACATCTTTAACTTGGTTTTGGGTTGGAGGGCACCTGTCAGCTATTTACTGACTCTCCTGGATGTCCCTGGCAACCCACTAGGAGCAAACTCCAACTTTCTGAGTTTCTATTCCTGCTCCTATAAATACTAAGGGTTTTTCTCTCTGCAGGACCCTGGGACCCTGGCAGTGCAGGAGCCGTGTCTGTCTGATTGTGTGGCACTGGCGGCAGATGCTAGTAGTCTGAAGCACTGTGCCCGTGGGGCGATGCTGGCTGCTGCAGAGGTGCACAGGCTCCTGTGTGTGGTGGGAGGTGTACGGGGGAGGTTTTTGGCTATCACTGTGAGGAAGTACTAGTCTCCACCACCACCATGTACAGTGCATGGAAGCAGCAGTCTTTAGCAGCAGGCAGTCCTGGCTGGAGGGCTACATCTCCTGGCTGCCCCGGCGGCAGCACTGGCAGGGTCTATTGTCATCAGCTTGCACAGCAAATGTCGCTGCTGTGTGCGCAAGTCTTGGGAAAACTCAACAACTGTAATAATTTGTATTAGCAGAAATTCCTTCTGGTTCTAGTGATAAACGAAATCCTCTAAAATTTGGGGAACAAAAAGGAAGATTAAGAAAAATAAATAAATGGCAATGATAGGATATCAGGGAGCAAGGACAAAAGGGGCAGCATATGTAGTCCTGCCTACGGAGCACAAGCTCAATATTTTTCCTAATACACTTACAAGTTCTCTGTGTAAGAGCACAGCCTCGCTCTGTCCTTCCTTACCAAAGTGCCTTTCATACAAAAGAATTCCAAAGTTCCACACCCACATCAAAACATATGGGGCTCTTCAGAATAGAAACATCACAGAGAATCATCAAAGCGAGTTTGAAATCTAGCCAAGAAAACCAGAATTTGAAGGACTCACTAAGAAGACATCTAGCTTCTATTAGTTGCAGTATATCAATCCGTCCATCAACCAGACACCACGCTAGAGGTTCTACCTGCATCCTCTCACTGTATCTTTACACTGCCTTGTAAGGCAGGCGCTCTATATTTTATAGAGCTACACCAATGAGGAACGAAGGTGTGGCAACTGCCCGAGTAGTTAGGGGACTGGTGAAGTCAAGATTCAAACTCAGTCTGACTCCAGAGCACATGCTCTCAACTCAGTCCTATCCTGCCCCAAATAAACGTTTTGCCTAAACAGGGACCCTTAGGCCATTATATTGTAAACACTGCTACTCAATTGACTTTTGAGCAACCTAGACTCCTATGCCAGCACCTTTTCCTTAAGAATAAGGCACCCGTGGCTCAGAGCACTAAGGAGATTTTTCTAAATGTTGTAAGCCATATAACAAGACTAAAGGAAAGCCTATACACACATCCCAACAACCCAGAAACACTGTCATTGGTAGAAAAGAGTTCTCTTACTGACTTAATGCCAACGGTCCTTAGCATTTACTGAGTGGTCACCCTTTAGGTGCTACGTAGTGCTCCAGGCACTGCCTCAGTTAATCATTTAATTGCATTTCGTTACAGCAGAGCCCCATTCTGCATTCCTAGGACACTGAAATGCCTTCCCTCGGCAGGTCCCAGGCTTCTCTCTCGAAAAGTCATCCCTTATATTTATATTTAAGATGGAATCTGGCTCTAGTGGCCAAGATCTGTCCACGTGGACAGTGACGGTTCAGGAGGGCCATCCAGCAGCCCCGGGAGAAAGAGCAGCCACCTCCTGAACATAAACAGTAAAGTGAGACCGCCTCTGCTCCAGATCACATGAGCCTGGGCTGGAGAGTTGCTGAGGGCATAGAGTCTGCAAGTGGCAGGCCCGAAGTTTCTGTGGCGGGATTCTCAGTGATTCCCGGGGCTGGCTGCTTTCCCTTCCCTTGTTTCCTCACTAACGCCACCTGGTGTCACCATCTAGGGCCAGGTTGCCTGCTGTGCCTGCACCAGGAAGAGGGATTAGGTGGAAGACAGCCCCACCTGGAGGCAGCAGGCAGTAAGGCAGCACACCAGCTGCCCCACTAGCTAGCTTTTCAGGGGATGGGGCACCGCACATGCTTCATATTATTGCCCCACAATTAATATCTATTTGCAGGATGAATTTTGTGTTCCTTCTCTTAAAGCAGCAAGAATAGGAAGACTTAGACGATTCAGTTTCTTTGACCTAAGACAAGACATTGGGCTTTCTTAAATCATGCGCAACGTCTTCTTGCCTTTAGTGTAAACGAAGGGGAGAACAGCTTCCCAGGACCTGAGAGAGATACAGCACCAGCCTGGGTCCCTGCCTCTGGTCCTCTACTGGGAGAACCTCCCCAAGCAGGAACAGAGCACAGTCTTGGGTGATGCTGGGCTCCTGGGGTGCTACAGCAGCCAGCACCTTTCTCCTCTTGTCATCAGGCAAAACGGGAACCTGCCCACTAGATTTTAAACTATTTGAAAGCACTGCCCCCTTTATAAATAAACCTACATATGTTCCGTGTCTCCTGAATAAACCTGTGGGCTTCCGGCCCACTTTGCACCTGTTCTTTCTCCAGCCTGGAATGCCGAATCGATTACCATTTGCCAGATGCCATGCTCCCAGCTACCATGCAACAGACAATGAGGGAGAGGTTTTGAGGCGCTGTGTGCTCTGGGGGGAAGGCTCCAAGTGAGGGTGGGATCAGACCAAAAAGAACACCCAACCGGCTCCAGCAATGCCCTCAGACAGCTAAGCTCCCAGCTAGGACTGAGATGACAACCGAGGTTGAAACAAGAGGAAATGCTCTTCTGAGGTCACAAAATGAGCCAAGAGCAGAGGGCCCAGAGTGTTAAGCCCCAACACTCCCCCGGCCCCTCTCCCCTTCCCCACAGCCATTGGTCTTGCTCACAGGGCTGGTAGTGTCTTTGCCGAGGCTGCCCTTGCTGTTGAGGCTGCCAATCTCCGTCTGCGAGCTGGACTGCGACATCCCCTCAAAGAAGGGCCTGTGGTGAGGAAGCACAGCCAGGTCAGTGGCCACCAGGGCCCAGAACAGCTTCTCCTGGGGAGCTGGGTAGAGTTGGTGCTCAAGAAAGATCAATGACCTGGCTTCAAGGACACCTGGTGAGGAAGGACACAGCAGAGGCTGGACAAGTAGGGACCTGGACTGAAGGACTTTTGTCAGTGAGAAGCAAACACAATGATCCTTATCCAGATAGCTGGAGGTTCAACAAGAATGAAGAACCCAGACTGCCTGGTAATGGGGGGAAGTGGGGGAGGGTCTAGGAAGGAGAGGCACGGGGAGACAATTTGCTAGAGGAGGTGGGGCCTCACTTAAGCTTGGGCTTTGGAGTGCTAAGGATGCTCTCCGTCTCCTCCATTTCAGGGCCACTGTCGCTGGGGTTGTACATCTCCAGACTATCATACAGTTCATCCAAGTCCTCCTCCACCTCACGAATCTGCTCCCGGGATACGTGTTCCAGTCCAAAGCCCACCTGCAGGGAAAAAAGGTCCTTAGTTTAGGGTAACCCCTATTTACAATTATGGTGGACGTGCAACTCCTTCCTCCTGGACAGGTACCGCTGGCCTCCCTAGCTGGTCCCTATGAAGGGACAGGCCATAGCTCCACCCTCATCGGGGTAGTCTTGATGTCCTTGCTGTGATCCAACCCTGACAGCAGGGTGTGGGGAGGCCACCTTCCCCCTTCAATGCCTCCAACACTCCGCACTGTGAACCTGGTGTCAGGAAAAGTAAAGTGCTGGCATCTCTCTCCCAAGGAACGGGCACAAGAAAACCCAGAAGCCATCACCCAGTGACACCTGGTACCAGGCCGGCCAGAGCCCAGGGAGAGACTGTTTCCCTTTCAATGGCCAATTCTTGGTTACTCAAGGTTTGAGCATTGAGGACACCCCTGACTCACAGCTATTGCTCACCATGTCCCCCTTGGAATGGGCGGGAAAGGGAACCTACAACAACAACTGGATTTATTGGCTGATTCCCTGTACCAGAGGCTGGATATTAAGCAATGGCTGGGTGTAACCCTGCCGCCCCATCTCCAAATACCAACGAGCCTTCAGTGCTACATGTGAAGTCTTTCTCTTTTCAAGTAGCTTAAAGCCCTTCTTTAGCTACCTTCAGGCTTGGGGGTCCTGGAATCTTGACTCCCAGTGGCAATGAAGAGTGCACCCCAGGAATGACAGTGCAACTCAGGGAGATTTACTCACCATCAACCTTGAGAGTAAGGGGTCGTACCTCATCTGAAACTTTAAACCGCTTCAAGAGGGCCACAAACTTCTGTTTGATGTTAGGTTGCTGTAGGGACAAATGGCACAACAGTTCTTAAACAACACCCACTTGCAATGAAGTCCACAGAGGGATCAAGAGCCCATTTTGTGAGAAACTGTGGGAGGACACAAAGGTGGGAAGAGACAGCTTCTACCCTCTGGCACTTCAAACCTATGACTAATTCCAGGGCACAGCACTGGTCCCTGGTGCTGTGGGCACAGGTGCAAGGAGGAGGTCTCAGGGTCCCCAGGGCCCTGCACCACACTCGCTGGTAACATCACATGCGCACCTGCACTCATTACTTTCTCTTGTCCTTCAGATCCATGGTGCCGACCACCTGCACGTACACAGGCATCTCAAACTCAGCATTTCCAAAACAGGAACTCACTGTCTTCTCCTTATATTCCCTACCCTGGTTACTGATGTCACCATTCATCCAACTGCCCGACTCTAAACCTGGAGTCTCTCCCCTCTCCTTTCTGCCCCCAGCCCTGTGTTCCTTAACTGCTACCCTCTCTCCATCTGCAACACACTGCTTTCCTCCAGGCCTTTCTCCTCGCCTCCCTGGGATCACTGCATCAGCCTTCAGCAGGCACCTCCCCATGTCCAGCCACTTTCCAGTCTGTCACCTCCACAATCCAGTGACCATTCCAAATGCAGATCTAATCATGTTACTCTCCGACCTGGAGGTCTTAGTGGGCCCATACTGCCTAGGGGACAGAGATTAAGTGTCAAACCAATGTCTGCCTTGAGGGCTAGTTCTGTCTGTCTCTAGCCTCATGGCACCCTTCAACCCCTCAACCCCACATTCAAGTGGAAACTAACTTCTTACAGTTCTGTGAAGAGCTGGGCCTCTCTGATGGTATCTTCTGCCTTGACTGAACACCCAAATCCACTTGGCAAAGTTCTATTTATCCTGAGAAACCCACGTCTCAGCATCTCCTCCCTGGAGCCCTCCTGCTCAGAGTTGGTCACATTTGTCTCTGGCCACCTCTATCCCTTACACAAAGCTCTATCCTCTGGCACCCATCCCACTGAGCAGTTTAGGTGTGCTTGTGTCACTAGACACTGTGAGCTCCTTGATGGCATGGACTGGCCCTCCTTATCTCTCTGTCCTCAACTCTGGGCACAATGCCTACCTTGTGGCCATAAGTACTTCCTGCCTGAATGACAGTCTCACTATTAGGGGATGGAAAAGGCCAACTTGCAAATAAGACTGAGCTACGCCTTCAAGAAAGGGCAGGGCTTCCAAAGGAGGGAAGGTCATTCACAGCAGAGAAAAAAACCTAAGTTCACAGTGACAGAAGTATAAGACACCTTAAGAGCACAGCAGGTCGATTCGTGTCTAGAACAAAATGTTCTTGGAAGGGAGAGAATCAAGCATGTGCATAAAAGGAGACAGAAACTAAAGAACAATTACCACGCCTCTGGAAATCTGACTGAAGTGCCTGCAGCTGATAACAAAGGCCTGTGGGGGAGTGGATAGTGTTAAGAGGAGCACTGAACTCTGGCCCTGTAGCGGGGAAGCTATGGCGGCCACAGGAAGAAGTGGTTTCTAAAGCTTCAGGGGGCACCCTGTGGGAAGAAAACAGGGCCTCTGTGGTTACAGAGCAGGAAAAGGGAAAGCCTGGCAGAAGGAACTACGTCAGAGAGCTACCCTCTAGCCTCGCCCACTCTCAGAGGACAGTGGCTCTGGTGACGTGCTCCCTGCTACTCTGGGGAGCCAATCAAGGACCAGCCACGAGGACTATGAAACCGGTTCACTCTCTCTAGTCATTATTCTGCAGGGGAGCCAACGCCACAGTCTTGAGGCCTCACATGGAAGTGGCACCTCAGGAGGATTGGAGATGACAGTGTCGTTCTGGTGGAATGCCAGGCTCTGATACAACAATCCATCTGAAGGTCTGGCCCCCATTATGTCACCCCTGAAGGGGATGGGAATCTCTGCATCTCTGCTCTTAGGATCCCTAGACTAGGTCTGCACTAAAGAGACTCAGGAAGCCTCTGGGGAAAATGAAACTGAAATTCTCTTCTAACAAACTCCTAACACTTTTGCCGCTCCCACCTTTTCGCACAGGAACTCCATCATCAAAGTTAATCTAGAAATTCAGATATTAAGTGTTTCAGGACTCGAATTTCATAAAAAATAGTGACTCCTGAGGAAATCTTATGCAGGAGATAAATAATTTGTCTCCAAGGTTATGGACCCATAAGGTATCTAATGTAATTAAACCTTTTCAAGTCCACAGTTCTAAGTACTAGCCAATTAGTTCTGGGTAAATCCAACAAATGACTAAAAACGGCGATACTCCTAGAGAGGACTGGCTTGCTCCATTAAGTGGACAGTACATAATGTGAATCAGCCATCCCCTGGAGGGGAGGTGGGGTGTCTGCGATGTTCTGCTCCTGGAGGAAGCATTACCTGTTCCAAAATTTCAAACAACAGTTCTCAACCCTTTTTCCATCCTAAGACAACTGTTACAACCATGATGCTTACTTAGGTGGTGGAGGAGGCAGTGCACGGGGGTATATCAGAACCTTGAGCAGACCCTCTCAGCCCCCCGCCAGCAATTGAAAATCTCAGCTCAGACATTCCCCAGACCTTGGAGGCTCACCCTTGTGATGGCAGAGGTTGAGGTGAGTTTCCTCCGGGTCTTCTTTACTTTCCGTAGATCCTCATCTTCATAGAACAGGTCCTGGGTTGGGAGAGGATAAAATGAGGTTGGGAAGCCCCAGGAAGTCTGGCCTTGCTTCTCAGACACTGTGAGGGGCTGTGGGAAGTTACCTGCCCGTGCAGTGGGTCATCACTGCCTTCCTGTTCTGAAGAGAAACTCTCTTCCTCTTCCTCAGAATAATTGTCAATATCAGGAGAACGATCTGGAAACAGACACCTCAGTGAGAAAACCTCGCAATGGGAAGGTCTGGCCCACGAGACTGGCGGAAGCCTGGCTCTCCGCGGATGGAATAAGGCAGGGGTGGAGGAGGGCCACAGCCATGGCAGGCCACGTCATATTTTCAGGGATCTCTAAACTTCTCCTTCCTAGGGACATTTCAGGCACTATCGCATTCAACTTCCCCACATGGAGATCAGGTGATGGGCTCCTTCTTGATCCACAGGGTCTCCAGACACTGCAAACATCTTACCAGACAGCTTGGATTTGATTCCTTCATGGTCAATGGGCTGGCTGGACAGGGAGTAGATCTTTATTTCTGCCACAGGCACCGAGACGTCCTTCACGTTGCTGTGCAGGCCCAGCACCAGTGCGCCTTCGTTAGGGTGCTGCATCACCTGAGGTCACAGCGGCAATGGAAACGCCTGACTGCGGAGGGGTCCGCAGAGGTGTCCATTTCCATAAACCCAAGTGGATATGCAAGCCAACGGGAATGGCATTCTGCTAATACATTTCCTTTCTCACTATCTTCCAATGCATGGCTACTCTCCTATTCCTGTCAAGGGCTTATTTTAAAACCGTCTCTGGAAGTGCCCACCACCAGTCAGACCATGTGCTTAAAGATAAAAATCAGGGCCTGAGATTGAAAATGGCTGCCAAAGTCTAGGACAACATTCTAGCTTAGGTTCTTCACAGAGAAACTAGTTCTCCAGGCTGGGTGGGGCCAGCCTGCAGGTGGTGGTCACCTCACAATGAGGAAAAGGACCTACAGTACAGGAAAAAACGAAAGGGCATGACATAGCTGGGAACGCGGCATCCAGATCCCTGCACTGCCCCCAGTCCCTCGTATTGATACCAAACCTGAAGAGGACAGAAAGCTGGACGGGACTATCCCACATGTTCTATTTATTATGGCCACATTTCCCCTATTTAATGCACTGACGTACAGAAATAAGTTGGAGAACTGATTTGTGGCCCCTTCTGCTTCCCCTCTGCCTGAGCGGAGAGGACCTGCCTGGCATGGAGGGGAGCTGCACAAGTGAGCAGGCACACCGAGGATCACAAGGGCCTGTTTCTCACTGCTGGAGAGGTAATCAGAAATATGAAAAGGCTAGAATAAGCCCTATGGTGCTGGATTGGAATTGATTGGAATGTAGGCTTATGATCAGATAGGTAGATGTAGATGGGATACATATGTGCATACGCATATATGTACATACATTTCCTGCCTCTGTTTAGAAGCGGTGATACCCCAGCTGGGAAAATGAGTACTCCTAGTACCCACATCTTGGTTTCTAAATGCCATATTCCAATAAAAGGAACGAGGCTCTTCAGAGGATCAGTTCACTCCAACGCTGCTTCAGGAAAAGTATAAGATGAGCTTAATACTTTATATCAGAAAGTAAAGAAGTATGTGAAGAATAAAAAAGGATAGCCTGGCCAGCATGGCTCAGTGATTGAGCATTGACCTATGAACCAGGAGGTCACAGTTTGATTCCCAGTTGGGGCACATGCCCGGGTTGCTGGCTTGATCCCCAGTGTGGAGTGTGTAGGAAGTAGCTGATCGATGATTCTCATCATTGATGCTTCTATCTCTCTCTCCCTCTCCCTTCCTCTCTGAAATCAATACAAATATATATTTAAAAAAAAAAAAAGGATATAGGAGCTAGCCAGAAGGGGCTCCCACTGGTCAAATTTGAAATAATTTGAGCATCAAAGTAAATAATGATAGTAGCAGATTAGACTTCACCATAAAGCAGGAACCCATGTCCATTACGGATTCAAATAAATGAATCAATCAATAAAATGGGGAAGGAAGGAAAGTTCCATCTTATAACAGAAAGCCAACTAATAATACAGAAGGAATGGTGGGGTTAGAAATTCACTCTCTGCAACTTTCAATGCAGTAACTGATTCAGGCAAGAATCACAGATGCTCAAACTAGTTGGTGAAAAAGATTGATCCATAGTCTCAAAATATTCCCTATAAAATATTTTCTAAATTGGTAAATACGGAATACTTACTAGCTTTATATTGGAAATCTTGGCAGACACCATTTTAATCAAGCAATAAAAGTTAACATCACCAGTAATGGGACAAATCACTAGAAGAACATAGCATTAATTCTATGGTAATTCTGCCAAAAAAATACATAATCTGAACCTAATCTTCAGAAAACATTAGACAAATCCAAACGAGGAGCATGATATGCCCTTAAAAAATGTTAAGGGCATGAAAGACACGGCCTGTTGTAGTTGAAGGAGACTAAAGAGACATGACAACACATAATCCTAGGTTTAATCCTGGGCCTAGAAAGGATGTTACCGAAGCATCGGAATGGGGACTGTGAGTTAGATGATAACCTTGTATCAGTGACATTGTCCTGATCTTCATGAAGGTGTGGTGTTCACATAACTTAGGAAATTAACATAGAGCAATATTAATATGCAATGGGCATCATGTCTGCAACTTACTCTCAATAGTTCAGAAAAGGAAATATGCATAAATATATACATAGAGGAAAATAAGGCAAATGTGGTAATATGTTAACACTGGAGAATCTGGGTAAAGGGTATATGAGAATTCCTTTTATATTCTTACAACTTTTCTGTTAAGTCTGAAATTTTTTTAAGTTAAAGAAAGAACTTGATGTGTAGGAGAAAGTACTTGAAAAAGAGGTATAGCCTGCATTTCCAATATAAGAATTAACTTATCAAATGAAACACCTGCCAGCAGGCTGGGAAAATCATTTGCTGGGCTTTCATGGCTGGGCCTGGTGTGTCTCTCAGACAATGGTTTAAAGGCTGACCGTCTCGAGACTGTGTTCCTCTCACCTCTGCCATGTTGATGAGTCCCACAGCCAGGGTCTTATAGCCCAAGATAGTCCGGTTCTTGTAACGCTTTCTCCTTTGCAGCATGATCTGCAGTTTGTTGGCATCTCGCTTCAGGAAGTGAGGGTACTGCCAAGTACAAAATAGAGTCAAGCATGATTAACGGGCAACTGGGTCCTTGGTGGGATGGGTCCTGCTAGAGGGCACACAATCTTTCTGTGCTTCCCCATCTCCTGTCTGTTCATGGGGAAGTGACGGGGTGAAGGAAGTGTCATTGAATTGTTGCTGGGGTCTGATTCTGCTTGGTGTCTGGCTTCCACTCTGCAGCTCTGTGGTCCAAAAGGACAAAAATAGACCAAAGAGAAGACCACTTGATGAAAAAGGCGTCAATTCATTAAGAAGACTTACTCCCACATGTTTATATACCTAATAACAGAGCTTCAAAATGCATGACCATGCAACCCTGAGCCTCACTTAGGGCCTTCACAGTTTGTACTTACAGTTCCTTCTGCCCCCATCATCCTGTGACTGGCGGTTTCCTAATATACAGCTCTCAGCTCAAATACTTCCTCCTCCTCCTACCACCCAATCCTTCTCTAGCCCATTACCCAGTTTCCTCTCCTTCACCGTCCTCTCCTCATTGGAAATGATCTTGTTCTCTGATGACTATCTTGCCTGTCTTTTTCACTGCCGAGTCTCCACTGTCTACAGCAGTGCCTGGCAGAGAGCACATATTCAGTAAACTGCCTCTTTCCTTGCCATATGCTCAGGTGTTTTCTCCATGCATTCCATTTGGCCTACTGGGATTATGATGAAAGACAGACCTAAGGAGGAGAAGGGAATGGATGGAGATTACAAGATGAGGGCAAAATGGTCGTGTGCTGTGGATCATTAAGAGGTGATGGGGCAGAGCGTGGTAGGACAGGTGAGCTCACAGCCTTATCTAAGGAAAGGAAAGAGAAGAATGAGACACAGTGTATTTTTCAGCAGCCCATCTGAGTTTTGGCATCTTTATTGTGCGTGGCTGTCTAAGTGACTGCTTTGGCCCTCCAGGCTAGCCATGGGAGCTCTAGGTGACTTTAATCCATTCCTGCTACGGCTAATTCACTGGGTGACTTTCATTCATGGGGCTATGTCTGCTCTTGGATAAAACGGTTTCCAGATTAGAGGGCTGTCTAGCGACTAGGGCTGGACATGGCATATTAGTGAGCAGATTCTCACCTGAAGGGAGAAGGTTAACTGGAGTTCTGTTTCCACCAGGCCACTGGATGGAAGGATGATCTCATTGGAGCGAAGAATCCTTTTTGAACCCTGAAACCAAAAAAAAACTAAGTCAAAGCCGTGTCACTAAAAATCGGACTAAAAGAAATACTATGTTTGCAAACAACTTTAAAAAACTCTACACTCTTATCAGTCTTTGTTGTATTAGAATTAAGGCACCACCACAGGTATACTGTATGTTGTTACTGTACTGTATGTTTACAAAGGGTTTTCACATTAAAATGGTTTGTTATTGCATTTGAGTTTTCCCAATACTCTGGAGGAAGAGGCGAGCAGGTACCAGTCTCCCAGGGTGTGGAGTGACCTCTCCACGCTCACCTTAGCCTGCCTCTTCCTCTCTAATTGCCACTTCAGCAGCACTGTCCTGTCTGCGTGATTTTTTTCTCTTCTCAGATGCTCTTTCAGGCTTCTGTACACAGCAAATCAACTTGTCTTTCAGGTCTCAGTCCACCTTTATTTTTTTTTCCAGGAAACTTTCCTTTTAGCCCTCCCTCCCCCTCCAACTTCAACTGTATTAGACACTGTAGTGTTTTTAGCTCTAAAAAAATAATATAGTTACGCAGGAGGATCTGAGGAATGCCAGTAAATTTCTATAAACGATTTTTTTTAAGTTGAGGTTTGATCTGAACACAGTGAAGTGCCCAGACTGATGAGTGGATAGATGCACACACTGTGTAACCCACATCTGTATCAAGATGTAGAACACTTCTATTGCTCTGGAAAATCCCTCTGAACCTTCCCAATCTTGCACCTCTCCCAGAGGCAGGTACTGCTCTGATTTCCTTCACAAAAGATTAGCTTGGTCTGTTCTAAAATTTCACAGAAATGCAACCATCAGTATACACTATTCTGCAAGGGCTTCTTCTGCCCAACATAATGCATTTGAGGTCAATACAGGTTGTTGCGTGTACCGTTCATTCCTTTTTATAACTAAGCAGAATTCTGTTCTAGGAACATGTGTACCACACCTTGTTTCTGCGTTCTCCTGTTGCCGAATATTCACATTTGGGTTGTTTCTAGTTTGGGGTATTATGGCTAAAGCTACTGTGGGGACGTGTGCTTTGCTTTTTCTTGGGCAAACGCCTAAGAGAGGAGTTGCTGGGTCTTAGGGAGATGCATGTTTAACTTTATGAGAAACCGCCAGACTGAGTTCCACTCCAGCAGCCCCACAGCTTCATTAGCACTCGGTAAAGGTGATTCGTGGATTCTAATGGATGCACTCAGTGGAATATCACGGGTTGGAATTTGCATTTCCCTGACAAGTAACAATATTGAGAACATTTTCATTAGTTTATTGCTCATTTGTAAATTTTCACTTATGAAGTATGTATTTCATCAAATGTCTTTGCCCAGGTTGCTTATCTTGTCATTAAGTTGTAAGTTTTTAAACTTATACATGACATTGTCAGATATACGTACTGTAAATATTTTGCCTATTCATTTTCTTAATAATAATTTGATGAATTATTTAATTCTGATCTAGTCAACTTTATTTATTTTTTTTCTCTTATGCTCAATGCATTCTGGGTCCCAGCTGAGAAATCTTTGCCTACTCCAAGGTTGTGAAGTTATTCTTCTGTATCGGAGCAGATACTCTGCTATTTTTTCCTTTAGAAATTAAAATTTTTATTTTTTATTTTTAGGTTTCTTATCGATTGCTAATTTTTAAAAATAAAATGCATTTTACAATGTTTTGTAATTAGAATAGCATTATACCAATTAAAATAATAAAGGAAACTGCTTTATCTGTTAGACCAGGGGTGGGCAAACTTTTTGACTCAAGGGCCACAATGGGTTCTTAAACTGGACCGGAGGGCCGGAACAAAAGCATGGATGGAGTGTTTGTGTGAACTAATATAAATTCAAAGTAAACATCATTACATAAAGGGTACCATCTTTTTTTTTTTTACTTTTATTCATTTCAAACGGGCCCCCGTGGGCCGTAGTTTGCCCACGGCTGTGTTAGACAATGCTTTTTGTAGAAACCTCTATTACAAACAAGAATCTTGACAAAGTTTTCACCTGAGTTTATTTAGGATTTTAAGAAATCTCTGTAAAATGAATCTCAGAAATGCTGAGATAACCCAAAATGTGGTTTATATATATTTCTGCCAGGGGTAGAAGACATCTGGCATGATCTGGAGGTATTTCTAGTTGTTAGAACTGGTGTGTGTGCGCCTGAAGACCCTGCTTCCTGGTAGCCCTCCCAGATGGTGGCTGCTCTTCTCCCACAGCCCACCTATCACTGGGCATGGGGGTGGCGCAGTTATCCTCTTGCTCATCACCAGCTACAGAATGTTCTCCCTTCCACCTCCCTAAAAACTCACCCTTTGAACTGATGTCATAAGACTATATTATCCTCTATTCCTTGCTGTTGCTGTCACCTAGAACTCCCAGTCATTCCTGCTCATGTCGTGATTGTGGCTCCTCACTCACTGTTTCTCTCCCCAACACTACTTCAGTCATAACTCTATGATTTCAATATACATATGATCTTTCCAACAGCCTGACCTCTAAATCCCAAGTTCTTCTCTTCCATTGATCTTGTGCTCACAGTTGTCCTAGTCACTCACTCACTCACTCACTCACTCACATGATCATATATATATATAAGCAATACTTAATCTCAGTTTTATGCATCCCACTCACTCTCTATTGGCACGTCCTATCTTTTCAGCTCATTCTCTCTAGTTTGTCAACAATGATAATCCTTCAGACTCACCAAAGCCTACAATCCATTGATCCTCCCATCCTTTCATTCCCCGTCATGTCCCTGTTGTTCCTGCTTTCCTTGTTACCCAGCTTCAATGTCATCATCAATCTTTATAAGCATGCCCTTGTCCATGCCCTTAACTCCTTTGCCTGCTCTTGTTCTGAGTACTCATTTGGTAAATTACAACCCTGTTTAATTCCAACTGCACCAGCTGAACATGCCTGGAGAGAATCCTATAATCAGGCTAACTGTTCTGACTTTAAATTTATGACCCCAAATCTTCATGCTGCCCAGCAATCACACTGCATTCTCCAAGTCCTTCCATTTTCTAAGCCATTAACCTTGATTCCTGAGAAAACTGAAAACCAGGAAAAGAGCTCCCACAGCTCCCGCCACACCCACCCACTTCCTGACCACCTTTGTCCTCACACCCTCCTCCCTCCTGGGACACAGATGAACCCCTGCTCCTGTCCTGTCAATCGTCCTCCTTGGATCTCGTCCCTTCTCACCTACTCAGACTGTTCTAGCCATTCTTTCCTCGCCTACATAATCAACTTTCTTCTCTATTCTGAATCATTTCCCTTAACAATAACATGCTATTATTTCTTTTTTTTAAGTCCTCTCTTGTCCCCACATACCCTGCTGACTACCACCCCTACCTCACTTTCCTTTTATAGCAAACTCAAGAGTTGTCTATTTTTGCTGTCTTGAAGTCTTCTCCCATTTCCTCTTGAATGCATCCCAGTCAGCCTTCCTATTCCACCATTCCTCCAAAACTGCTACTGACAAGGTCTCGGCTACCCTCCACCTGGAGGAACTGACGATCTGTTCTCACGGTCCGGAACCTATCTGCGCTTTGTCAGAGCCCATCACCCTCTGCGTCAGCAGCACTTCCTTCATTTGGCTTCCAGAACGCCACTCGCCTGGATTTCCTCTTACCCTCTTGCTGCTCTTTCTTGGTTTCAGGTACTTCTTCCCCATGACTTTTTAATATTGGGGTGCCTGGCGCCTCAATCCTTAGACCTGTCCTCTCCTTTATATGCACTCCACTCCCGATGATCTCATCTAACTTATGGTCTCAAATATGTCGATGACTCTCCAAGTGACTTCTCTCCCCCACATCTCTCTCCTGAACTCTAAACTCATACATTCGACTCTCTTTTCGATATCTCCTCCTGGATGTTCAATAGGCATCTCAAACATAATACGATAACCTGAAATTTGGACTTTCCCTCCAAACCGATTTCACCACAGTCTTCCCCATCTCGCCTAGTGGCATTTTCACCCTACCAGTTGCTTACTCAAAAATTCTGCCACCTCTTCAGAATCACTGTTGTAGCCTATTAACTGGTCCTCCTGGCTCCTCTTTCAGTCTACTCTCCACACAGCAGCCAGAGTGGTCCTATCGCTTTTCTGTTCAAGCGAATTGGTTCAAGCAAAACCCTCCAATTCACACAGAATGAAAGCCAGAGACCTTGCAATAATCTGCATACATCCTCTCCCCCTCCCTGTTCAACCTCATCTCCTACAGCTCTCACTTCTCCCCACCCTCACTGGTCTCCCCCTCCTTATTCTTGATTCTGCCAGACATACTAAACACAAGCATCCCAGACACACTGCTGCCTTAGAGTCCTGTCATGGCGTTTGCCTGCTTGGAATGCTCTTCCTCCAGATATCTGCATGGCTCCCTTCCTCACTTCCTTCAAAGCCTTCTCAATGAGGCCTACCTTGACCAACACATATAAACTATAATTTGTACCCCCCCACTCTCACTCTGCATGCTCCATCCTCTTTCTCTTATATGATTTACTTATTTCCCCAACAGAACATATCACCTTCCAATAGCAGCAGTCCGCATTATCATCACTATCCAAATATGTGCTATAAATACCTGTAAACATTTCTATCCTAAATGCATTATCTGGATTGCAAACCTGTTAAAATGAATTGCATATGCAGGTAACAGGACGTAGGGTACAGTGCAGTCATGGCTCTGATACTTTTATTTTATTTTTTAAAAAATATATTTTATTGATTTTTTACAGCGAGGAAGGGAGAGGGATAGAGAGTTAGAAACATCGATCAGCTGCCTCCTGCACACCCCCCACTGGGGATATGCCTGCAACCAAGGTACATGCCCTTGACTGGAATCGAACCCGGGACCCTTCAGTCCGCAGGCCGACGACCTATCCACTGAGCCAAACTGGTCAGGGCGGCTCTGGTACTTTTAAAGCGTGACGCATTTCTGCTTCCATCTTTCCCACCCTCTCCAAAGACTAAGCCCTTCATGGGTCCCAATACTCGCTTCTTCCAGGTGCCTGGGATACCAACTTGGGTCCAATTTAAAAATTATCTTTAGCTGAAACCGGTTTGGCTCAATGGATAGAGCGTCGGCCTGCGGACTGAAAGGTCCCAGGTTCGATTCCGGTCAAGGGCATGTACCTTGGTTGCGGGCACATCCCTAGTAGGAGATGTGCAGGAGGCAGCTGATCGATGTTTCTCTCTCATCGATGTTTCTAACTCTCTATCTCTCTCCCTTCCTCTCTGTAAAAAATCAATAAAATATATTAAAAAAAATTATCTTTAGTATCTTTATGTCTCATTTAAAATCTATATAATAGTATACTTTCATTTGCAGTATAGAAGCAAAACAATTTATATCTGATACTATAGGACCATTACTTACAGCACATAAAAATACCCATTAATGAGCATTAATATATTAAAAATTAAGTCACTGGTGTTTTATTTTTATTTAATTTTTTAAAAATTTTATTGATTTTGGAGAGACAGAGAAACATTAATTTGTTGTTCCACGTATTTATGCATTCATTGGTTGATTCTTGTATGTGTCCTGACTAGGGATTGAACCCACAATCTTGGCATAAGGGGATGACACTCTAACCAACTGAGTTACCCGACCAGGGCATCACTGGTGTTTTAAATTCTTCTTTTTTAAATAAAACTATTCTCAGTGGATTGTCATATAGATATTTAAGAGTGCTGTAGTGGGGAAAAAATGCTCTAGTGGTATTTCAGGAAGTATGCTGAGGTTTTATTTTGTTTTAAAATATTTTATTGGGAGAAACCAAGATGGCGACATAGGTTAACGCCGGAGATTGCTGCCCTCGAACAACCACTTCAGAGATATAACTAAAGGACAGAACAGACAGCATCCAGAACCACAGGAAGGCTGGCTGAGTGGAAATTCTACAACTAGGAGGAAAGAGAATATCATACCCAGACTCAGAGGAGGCGCAGTGCTGAAGTGAAATACTGAGGTGCGGAGCGCGCGCGCGCGGAGCGGGCTGGCGGCGGAGGGCACGGTTGTTGTTTTCAATCGGGAGGGAGTTTCAGACTCTGAGCTCCAGATCCGGGCAAGTCTCTGGGGACCCAGACTCAAACGGGAGAGGCGGGACTGCCTGGCTTCGGTCGGAACTCGAAGGCAGCTTTCTCTCCGAGGTTTGCAGCCATTGCTGGGACTCTGAGAGGCAGAGCCCCTGGGGAAGGAACTGAGAGCAGCCATAACTGCTCGCTCCGCCCGCCCTGTAGATCCCCGGGGACCCCCCCCCCCGCCCAAGCCCGGCACAGAACCATTTGCCGGATAGCCTCAGGCAAAGGCTAGATTAGCACCGCCCTAGAGATCCAGCACAGAAGCTCTCCCACTGCAGACACAGCTGACTCTCATAGCCAGTTAGCCCGGAGGTCAAATCACCCCCGGTATTGCCGACATCAATCAAGGCTTAAAGGCAACAAGACTGCGCACAAAGACCACTTGGGGGTGTACCAAGAAAGCATAAAAAATGCGGAGACAAAGAAACAGGACAAAACTGTCAATGGAGGATATTGAGTTCAGAACCACACTTTTAAGGTCTCTTAAAAACTGTCTAGAAGCCGCAGATAAATGTAGTGAGATCCTCAAGAAATCTAATGAGACCCTCGATGTTGTGATAAAGAACCAACTAGAAATTAAGCATACACTGACTGAAATAAAGAATATTATACAGGCACCCAACAGCAGACCAGAGGAGCGCAAGAATCAAGTCAAAGATTCAAAATGCGAAGAAGCAAAAAACACCCAACCGGAAAAGCAAAATGAAAAAAGAATCCAAAAATACGAAGATAGTGTAAGGAGCCTCTGGGACAGCTTCAAGCACACCAACATCAGAATTATAGGGGTGCCAGAAGATGAGAGAGAGCAAGATATTAAAAACCTATTTGAAGAAATAATGACAGAAAACTTCCCCCACCTGGTGAAAGAAATAGACCTACAGGTCCAGGAAGCGCAGAGAACCCCAAACAAAAGGATTCCAAAGAGGACCACACCAAGACACATCATAATTAAAATGCCAAGAGCAAAAGACAAAGAGAGAATCTTAAAAGCAGCAAGAGAAAGAAACCCAGTTACCTACAAGGGAATACCCATACGACTGTCAGCTGATTTCTCAACAGAAACTTTGCAGGCCAGAAGGGAATGGCAAGAAATATTCAAAGTGATGAATACCAAGAACCTACAACCAAGATTACTTTATCCAGCAAAGCTATCATTCAGAACGGAAGGTCAGATAAAGAGCTTCACAGATAAGGAAAAGCTAAAGGAGTTCATCACCACCAAACCAGCATTATATGAAATGCTGAAATGTATCCTTTAAGAAGAGGAAGAAGAAAAAGGTAAAGATAAAAATTATGAACAACAAATATGCATCTATCAACAAGTGAATCTAAGAATCAAGTGAATAAATAATCTGGTGATCATAATAGAATCAGGGACATAGAAAGGGAATGGACTGACTATTCTTGGGGGGGAAAGGGGTGTGGGAGATGCGAAAAGAGACTGGACAATAATCATGCACCTATGGATGAGGACAGTGGGTGGGGAGTGAGGGTGGAGTGTGGGGTGGGAGCTGGGAGGATGGGGGGGAAAAAAAGAGGAACAAATGTAATAATCTGAACAATAAAGATTCAATTAAAAAAAATAACTCAAAAAAAATATTTTATTGATTTTCCACAGAGAGGAAGGGAGAGGGATAGAGAGTTAGAAACATCGACGAGAGAGAAACATCGATTAGCTGCCTTCTGCACACTCCCTACTGGGGATGTGCCCGCAACCAAGGTACATGTCCTTGACTGGAATCGAACTTGGGACTCTTGAGTCCACAGGCCGACACTCTATCCACTGAGCCAAACCGGTCAGGGCTAGGCTGAGGTTTTAGATGTCTGAAAATGCATTGCTATTTTTCCCATTTAAATAATGGAAGATAGACTTCTACCATCCAAATGTTTTTAAGAATGGATTAAAGTTCAAGGAAAGCCTGGATATAAGTTTTTTATTTATTATGTTTATTGTCTCTTTCTTTCTACTACAATAATTTTAAACTCTTCAGTCTCAGTATCTTTTTAAACTCTTAAAAATTAGAGGACCCATCAGCAGGTGAATGGATTAGAAAACTGTGGTACATCTACACAATGGAATACTATGCTGCTGTAAAAAAGAAGGAATTCTTACCATTTGCAACAGCATGGATGGAACTGGAGAGCATTATGCTCAGTGAAATAAATAAGCCAGTTAATGAAAGAAAAATACCACATGATCTCACTCATTTATGGATAATAAAGACCATTATAAACTGTTGAACAAAAATAGATACAGAGGCAGAGCAGCATTGAACAGACTGTCAAACTACAGTGGGAAGCCTTGGGAGGGTTGGGGGGGGGGGGTAAGAGATCAACCGAAGGACTTGTATGCATGCATATAAGAATAACCAATGGACACAAGACACTGGGGGGTATGGGAGGCCGGAGGAACGTCGGGGGGGGGGAGGGGAAGGACACATATGTAATACTCTTTGTAATTCTTTAAGCAATAAAACAAAATTTTAAAAAAATTATTGAGGATCCAAAAAACTTTTGTTTATGTAGGTATTTCTATCCATACTTACCACATTAGGAATTAAAACTGAGATATTTAAAAAAACATATCAATTCATTTAAAATAACTATAATAAGCCTACTATATGTTTGCATAAAAATATTTTTATGAAAAATATCTTTTCCAAAACAAAAATAATTTGTAAGATGGCATACAACTATACTGGGATATAATCCAAATGACATCCAATTCACCCATTTAAAGTATACAATTCAATGGCTTTTAGTATATTTAGAGTTGTGCATAACACAAGCAATTTTAGAACATTTATCACCCCCAAAAGAAACCCCATATTCTTTAGCTGTTGCTCTACCAACTTAATCACCCCCGGTCCCTACCCTGAGGCAACCAGTCATTTACTTTCTGACACTGGATTTGCCTATTCTGGACATTTCACATAAACGGAACCATATAATATGTGGTCTTTTGTGACTGGCTTCTTCCATTTAGCAGAATGTTTTCAAGGTTCATCAACACAGCCTGCTGTTCAGTCGTCCCTCACTAACCCCCATGCTGGCCTGGTCGCCCCACACAGCCTGCTTGTTCAGTCGTATGGTGGTCTCTCACTAAGCTCCCTGCCGGCCTGGTCGTAGGCAGCCATCTTGTGAGGGCGTGAGGGTTAATTTGCATATTACTGCTTTATTATATAGGAGGATTATTACAAAATATTCTGTTATTTCCTTTGAAGTGACAGTTCAAGAAAATATCTTCTCAATACCCAAATCTGAATAACCAGTTAGTCTGTAAGCCCTTCTCTCAAAGTGAAAATGGTTCCATGAAAAAGCAGTGACTTTAACTCGTTGCACAAGCACTTGTCCCCGAGATGACAGCTTCTTCGCTATGAAGCAGAAGAGCTTCATGCATATTACCCATTTTATCACACAGAATATTAGAAAGGCACAGAGTGCAGGGTTGAGATACAGTAAATTAGCCATTTTTACTATTTCTTCAAGGACATTCTTAAGCAAAACTGGCCCTTTTTCTGCTTCCTTTGAGTGTGATGGTAAACAATGCAGTAACTACTGGTACAACCTGGGGCAACTGCCTTGCTGTGCACTGAGGACCTGCTGCTTTACCCACCATTGCCCACTTCAATGCAAATGTCACCACAAGTGGAAAGAGCAAATAAGGCCACAGTATTATCATGAAGATCACTTCAACCTTGTGTCTCTCCTGAAAGGGGTTTAGGGAGCCCAGAGTCTGCAGACCTCATTTTGAAACCTGCTACTCTACCAGAACGCAAAGGTCCTTCAGGCAGGGATTTTCGTCTGTTTTGTTCACTGCTGTATCTAGCCCTTGGGCCTCGAACAATGCTTCGTGTGTAATAGATGCTTAATAAATATGTATTAAATGATAACATCTGTAATTACTTTCAACTGCTTAGAAATAAAGCAATAAAATTCAGAATATTTGCAGTTTTTTGGTATAATTTAAAATTTTATAGAATGTTAAATATTTAACCAGGAAATAAATTATTTCTTTTGGCAAAGGCATTTAACTGCAGGACGGTAAGAGCAGCAGGGAACTTTCAAAACCATACCAACAGTGTCTGCGCTAGAAAGCAACAGCTTTTAGCAAAGGAAACAAGCCCTGCCCATTCCCCCCAAAGTGGGACACTGCCTGTGACCTAGAAACGGGTGCAAAACCAGGAAAGGAGGGAAAGATACTGAAAGTTCCCACCTGCATGTACTTGCCCCACACTTTCTTTTCCGCCCCTCGTGTCTGCGTATGTTTCACAGAAATTGGAAGAATTATGCACAGAAATGAACAGGGAGTAAGAGTATAAGGTGGGACACAAAGAATTCATAATAAGTAATTTAAATGTTTTAACTTTTGAGATCTAAATGAAGAGATTTTTATCTCAGAAACAAAGCAAAGGACCTCAGTGCATGGTTTACATACATACTGTGAGTGCTATAGATGTGGATGTTAATGAAGCCAATGGTAGTACAAAAATTGCTGCATGATAGTTGTTCTGACTAATAAAATATTCCCGTTAGTAGGGAGTTACCATATAGTACACTATTTTTTAATGGCTAAGAATTAAATAAATACACCACTCTTAAGCTTAAGAATTCAATAACTATTTAATGACTCCAGAGGCATTTGAGAATCTCGGTAAACTCTAGGGAGTCGTCATTAGAGAAGACTTATCAGTTAAGAAGGTCTGGTGATGGTGTTTAGTGACCACGTAAATTACCAGCTCTTTAGTTTCTAGTCCTACTTCCGCCACTCAGTAATTAGCTGGCAACAGATAAATTCCTTAACTTCTTTTAGTTCACTTTTCCCTTTTTTCCAGAAATTCAGAAATGCTTAGAATATGAAGGTATATGAAATATTTTGGGTCCTTTGAAGATACTGAGTCAAGAATAGGGCGTTAAATGTGAAGATTATCCAGAATATAAAATATCCCAGTAAAATTTTAATCTCTAATTCTGAAATAATAACCTATAAATTTCTCCTACCCTATAGAAAACCTCCAAAGAAAACCCCAACCCTTGTATCTGCTTGGCCTATAAATCCTGAGATAAAGGCGGAAACTGATACAAGCCACCCTAGCAGTTTCTGAATGGTTTACCAAGTATGTAAACCATCTGCATCACTTGGCCTTCACAGTAACTTTGTTAGATAGGCAGGGCAGAAAGAGCCGTTTTTATTCTCCAGATGAAGAAATTAAGGTTTAGAAAAATTTAGTGCTTTAACTTAAAGAGTCAGCACTGGGATTCGGGGAGGTCTCACAAGCTCAATTGTCTTTCCACGTTGCACTTACTTTTCTGAGTGAAGGGAGAGAGGTGGTCCCCCCATCAGCATTTCTGAAGCCCTAACAGCGGGCAAAAGTTATCCAGCTTCTTCAAACCCTGAACAAACAATCCTGCTCAACTCACCTGTAGCTTCACAGCAATGACCACTGAGTTAAGATCTTTGTCCATTTCTTTGAGCATGACCAGCTTCTTCAGGGTCAAGCTGAATAGCCTAGACAAGTTTAGAGAAAGAAGATCCAGTCAGACGTAAGGAACTTAAGAGAAAAGTTATTGACATTCTGTCGGGGAAACACTGCTTTATCTCAAGTAAAAATGTCAGAATGCCATTCTCAGTCCAAACTGTGTCTTCCTTTAGTAAATGAACACCCGCCCCTTTTATCTAACTGTTGTACTTGAGAAATGTCAAACAGGTACATTATCCCATCAACCTCCGGGGTGCCCATACACATCAAGCCAAAACCAACATGTATGGTATTGAAAGAACAGAAAAGAAGATCAATGGAACAGACCAGAGCAGGGGTCCTCAAACTTTTTAAACAGGGGGCCAGTTCACTGTCCCTCAGACTGTTGGAGGGCCGGACTATAGTTAAAACAAAAAACAAAAAACTATGAACAACTTCCTATGCACACTGCACATATCTTATTTTGAAGTAAAAAAACAAAACGGGAACAAATACAATATTTGTATTTGCATGCGGCCCGTGGGCCGTAGTTTGAGGACCCCTGGACCAGAGCATACAGAAACAATCCCACAATTATACAAAAACTTGATATAAGAAAGGGCAGTATTAAAATAACTGGGAAAAGAATAAACTCTGAAATAAGAAAATTTGGATCCTATCTCACACAATATATAAAAATAATCTCTAGGTGGATATTAAATACTTAATTGTAAAAGGCAAGATTTTAGGAAAAACATGGGCAATATCTTTCTGACTCTGAGGTAAGAATGGATTTCTTTTTTTCTTTTTTTTTTTTAAAATATATTTTATTGATTTTTCACAGAGAGGAAGGGAGAGAGATAGAAAGTTAGAAACATTGATGAGAGAGAAACATCAATCAGCTGCCTCCTGCACATCCCCCACTGGGGATGTGCCCGCAACCCAGGTACATGCCCTTGACCGGAATCGAACCTGGGACCCTTCAGTCCGCAGGCCGATGCTCTATCCACTGAGCCAAACCGGTTTCGGCAAGAATGGATTTCTTAAATAAGACACTGAAAACACTGAGAAATTCAATTATATTAAAGTTAGTGGCCCAGTGTACAAATTCATGCATATGGAAAGGAAATTAATTAGAAGAAATATTTTAATATCGCTATTTGCCCTTTCTCTATAATAGAAGTGTCAACCAAATTCACGATCGATAATGACAGACCGAAACACACGTGTGTGATTGGTGCCAGCGAGAGCTTTATATGTATCGTGCATGTGCGAGTCAACTTAGCTTTATATATATATATAATAAACTTGCTTAATTAGACCTGCTTTCTGATGTAGCTAAACTTTTTCCAGCTCAGTGAAGCACCCCAACTTCTCTTTCAGGTAATTGTCAGCAACACAGCAGTAAATACCAACACGAAGCAGATTATTATTGTAGATCACGCAGGGAGAACAAAGGGTAAAATATGTAACTGCAGCAGTTTTTGACTATGTTCTGCACAGTGAGAAACCTGAAATCATTTTCAAGGTCCACCGTTTCTTACTTCTTTTCAGTCGGTCAAGTTTCTAAACTTTGTAAATCTCGGTTTTCCGGCTAATGAAAAGAAAATAGGATTCTACCGAGTCTCCTATCTACCTACTCCAGGACTTCTGTGAGGATCAAATAAGATGAGGCACAGGAAAACGCTTCACAGACATTTGGTTAAAGTGTGAAATGTTTGCACCTGGCTATAAAACAAGCTGTGTTCCTGGGCTGAAGAAACTGCAAGGAGGCTAGTCATGGCTAGGGAGAGGAAGTCGGCACTGCTACGTGACATCATTACCCAGTGCCCACAGCGACTGTTTCCAGGCTAGGCTGGGCTGTGGGCTGCATTTTGCGCCTTGGGGTCTCGGCAGTGTCAGCTGCGACTTGGTGGGCTGTTGGCTCTGGGGTGGTGGCGGGGCCTATGTCCCACTTGGGGGAAGCTGAGTGTTGCTTTGTGGGCGACAGGTCCGCGGTGCCATTTCTCTGTGCGTGTAACAGCAGCTCCTGCATTGAGCGTCTGCCCCCTGGTGGTCAGTGTGCATCACAGCAACTGGTCAGACGGTTGGACACTTAGCATATTAGCCTTTTATATATATAGACTGGGAATTTCTCTTCATATGGAGACACCACAGGATTAAAACACAAATCATGAACTTGGAAAAGATATTTGAAACTCATATTACTGATAAAGGATCTAGTATATAAAGAATTCCTATAATTCAATAAGAAAAAGACTGGCAAACCAATAGAAAAGTGGGTAAAAAGATATAAACAGATGTTTCATGTTTCCAGAAACGTCGAGCCACTAATGGCTAATAAATACTAGTATACAAAAATATGCTCAAAAAAAAACATGCTCAACCTCATTAGAAATCAGGGAATTGCAAATTGAAATCAAAATATCATTTTACACCCACAAAATTGGCAAAACTAAGTGTGGGTGAAGATGTGGCATAATGGGAACTCATATGCTGCTAGTGGGAGTATCAGCTGGACGTTTAGGCACTTAGGAAACTGGCAGGCATCATCTTATGAGGCCATGTGTGAAATCCAGGATTCAGCGATTTCGCTTTTGGAGAATGCTTGCCCTGTGAACCAGGAGACATATACAAAAGTGTCCATAGTCTGCACGAGCTATATGACTGCGGGTAAGTTACATCATCTTCCCATGCCACTATTTCCTCATCTGTAAAATGAGGATTGTCATATCAACCCAGAGGGTTGTTGTGAGGATTCATATGTATAAAAGCACTGAGAATAGTACCTGTCCCACAGTAAGCTCTCAGTAAACTAGGTATTACTTGTGTTATGCGCATCAGAACCCAAATGTGCACTGTTAGAAGAGTGGGCGATAAACTGGGGTATATTCATACACTCAAGTGCTATCATCCTGCAGTGAAAATTCAACATGCATTAATCTCAAAACACAATACTTAGTGAAAACAAAGTTGCAGAAGACTACAAAGAGTAAGATACTGTATCAAATTCAAAACCAAGCAAAAATAAACTACAAATTATCTTGGGAAGTACATAGAGGGGAACCTGTAAAGAACATGAGGATGAAACATAAGATGAGGTTGGCATGTGTGAAGGAAATAAAGAAGGTGAGTGTGTCTGCCCAGTGAATGGGGAGAGCAGTAAGATGCGAGGTTAGAAAGGCAAATGGAGGCTGGTTTTGATGGGAGGCCAGTGAAGAATTATAAACAAGTGAACGATATAAAATGATTTGTGCAAGCTCACTCTACTGCTGTGTGAATAATGGACCGTGGAAACAGGAGGACCTGTCGGAGGCTGTTGCTGGGGTCAGGTGAGAAGAAAGGAGGTTTGATCTGGGGCAGTAGCAGTGGAGATGAACAGAAGGGTGGAATTCAGGAACATTCTGGTAGAACTGATAGAACTTGCTGATAAACTGAATGAGGGTATGGGGAAAAAGAAAGCTCAGAGAGGTTTCTGAGTTTTTGGCTTGAGCAACTGAGTGGATGGATGGTGGTATTTATTGTTTACTGAAAAGAGGGAAACGGGGAAGTTTTTTGGTGATTAGGGCAGAAAGTCAGGTCATTATTAAGTTTGAGACAGCTTAAATATCCAACTGGGAAAATTAAAGTAGGCAGCTAGCTATGAGTCCTGAGATCTAGGGGAAGATTAGGCCAGAGACACAGCATAAAGATGTTTAAAGCAATGGAGATCGCTGAGGTCTTCACAGGAAAGTTCCAATTTTAAAAAAAGCTAAGGCCGGAACCCCAGGCGTGTCAATGCTTACAAGGCTGGCAGCAGAGAAAGGGCCAGCGAGAGACAGAGAAGCTTCCGGTGAAGCAGGGGAAGAATGTGCCCACAAGAACCTAGAGAAGAAAATGCTAAGATGTGTCAAATGCTTCTGAGAAGTAGCCAAGGTCAGAAAACTGATCATGGATTTGGCAAAATGGAGAATACTGGGGACCACAACAGGAGATGCTTCAGTGGAGTAGTAATAAACAAAAGCTTTGAAGTATCCCTTCCCCTCGGAAATGTGAGCAGTTGCAGATGAAGGTGAGGACAGAGAACAAGATTCAAGCTGGCAAAAGAGAGCAGTGTGGTCCCGAGAGGGAGCTCTGTGGCCATGCTGACCAGCGTGAGTCTAACAACTCATGTTTTCTAGCATTTGGCTGCTTATTAAGATGTCAGGACCAAATGGTCTTATCAAAGACCACTGTGGTTCTCAGCATTCCCCAGGGAAGAGAGAAATTTTTATCTGAGAATGCAGGGAAGAGAGGTGACTGGGGACCTGGATGGGTTAAGTCAACAAATATGTATATATTTTAATTTAAGTACCTCTGGTGTCACTAGAATGATATACAAGGAAAATGAGACCTAGTGTACAATTACCCAGAGTTTCAATTATGCCCTACCATATCATTATCCCCGGGTCATTGTACTGTTTTTCTTAATCCTTACCCGAGGATATGTTTTTATTGATTTTAGAGAGAGGAGGAGGGGGAGAGAAACATCTATCAGCTGCCTCCCCAATGCACCCCGACTGGGCATTGAACCCAAAACCTTTTTAGTGTAGGGGATGATGCTCCAACCAACTGACCAACCCAGCTAGGGCTCCTTGTACGATTTTTATAATCACATAGATGAGGAGTTGATCTATTATCTCCTCCATAATGAGACTAGAATGATAAACTGAATAACACAAGGAAGAAATCTTTACTCTGCAAAGTTCAAAAAACGCACAGTCACAGCAAGAGGCTAGAACCAAAGATCTCTGATCTCATGTCCAATTGTGGAGGCATCACAGCCGTCCAGATCTTGGCGCTTCACAAAAACTGGAGGTTCAGGATGGAAACACCGAACTGCTGTCTGGCTCCCCTCCCTTTCTTATTTGCCTTCACTTTCCTTTATTCCCACCTCGAAACATCCAGCCTCTGGCAGATTTTAGAATGTTTACACAAACAAGAAAATTGGGTAATTTGGATTCAAGATGTCTTTCTTTAGACAACATTTTAAAAAGTGGGACATGTTGGGGGCTGAAACAGCTTGTCATTTTACCTTTAAATTATACATTTTTAAGTATGGTATAACCACTGGCTTCCTTTTTTCCAGAGATAATTCCATTTTTCTCTGACCTCCCTATCCATCCCACTCCTCCAGACAGGACCCACATTTGCTTCCAGAAAAAACACACACAGCTGCTAACAGGGTCAGGTAATAGTACAGGATAATTCCTGGGCATTCTTGATAAGGAACTTCAGAGAGAGGAACAAATGTCATCTTATTGTTTGAAACCACAAGGCTTCCAATAAGAATATGCTCCATACAGCTAGCTATTCAAAGACCTTCCACCTTAAAAAGGAGACCAGAATAAGAATGAACATTTTTCAAGTTCATTTCCTGGGACTGCAACGTATGAAGTACAAAATTTAGAACTATGATCTTAAAAGTAATTTAGCTGTAGATTAGAAATGTTAGAGACAATAGAATAAAAAATAAAATAAAATGAGCCTTATCTCAAAGTAATTATAAATGTTACATGGGCTTAAAATACTGGGGTAAGAAGAACTTCAGGTCAGACTTTACCAATAACTATTTTCAAAGGAAGAAACACCATCATTTTTTGTATTAATTTGAAAGAAAACTAACTTGTATCATTTTTAGTATGGTTTTTAAGTTATTCTCTAATGGCAAATCTAATGGCTATGCTTATACATTTGCCTAATACAGACACACACACTCTGTATTTCTGTGTCTCCCTCTTCAACTTTTCCAAGGGCTCGAAATAAAAAGGGTCATTTTATTTTGCTTTTTGGGATTATCTTATATAATAAAAGAGCTAATATGCTAATTAGACTGGATGGCGGAGCAACCTTCCCGAAAGACCTTCCGGAACGACCAGTGGGCAGGGCCGTGAGGCAGCCGGGGCTTTGAGGGCCAAGTCCCTTGCACAAATTTCATGCATGGGGCCTCTAGTATCTATATAAAATAGTATATTTGCCCTCCCCTCAATTGATTACCTATAAAATTCTAAGATTCCTTACATGGCTTCACACAATAGATGCACAAGTCTTACAAAATATATTTTTGTGAGTCTACATAACAACTTTCCCTCCGCAACTTCAAATATGCCTTATTTTCATCTCTGACTGTATTAATTTCCGAGGGCTGTCATTTGTTAATTACCACCAACTTGGTGACTTACAACAACAGGAGTTTTATTCTCTCATAGTTCTATTGACTGGAAGTCCAAAATGAAGGTGTCAGCAGGGCTGCATTCTACCTGAAGCCTCTAGAGGAGAATCCTTCCTTGCCTCTTACACTCAGTGGCTGGTAGTCCCTGGCATTCCTTGGCTTATAGACATATCAATCACTCCAATCTCTGCCTGTCTTCCCATAACCTTTCCTCTTGTGTCTCTGTGTGTCTCAAAACTCCCTCTACTTTCTCTTATAAGGACATCAGTCACTGGATTTAAGGTCTACCCTAAATTCAGGATAACCTCATCTTGAGATCCTTAAGATCCTTAATTATATATCTGCAAAGACCCTATTTCCAAATAAGTCAAGCAGTCCATGTGCCACATGTAATAAAGTCAAAGGCAGAAAAGGCTTTGGTCTGTTTTTCTATTTTAATGAAAAGGAAACAACATAAAACAAAATAGCCCAGGTCCCAAATTAAAGAAGCTAGAAACTGGAATTCTGATCCTAGAAAAATGAATCTTTTTCTCGCCTAGGAGTCACCACAACTCAGTCTGTTCTATATTTAGTAACAGGAGGACATGGGAAATAGAGCTCTTATTTGTTCTGGGTTTTGTTTTGATAGCCACAATGGTTATTTTCAGGGGAGGAGAAAGAAAGAATGTGGATTGAGTAAACTGTACCATAGATTACAGTATTAAATTCCAACCTTCGTATGAAATAATTACTATTTATATGACTCTAATAAAGTGTAAATATTTACAAATGTGCAATGCATAATAGGAACAGAAAAATAGGATGGGGAGAAGTGAATAAATATGTGTCTGCAACAAGCAGAATCCGAAGTAACCGCTTGAGCTAAAGCTGACCCAATAAATATGAATAAGATAAGTTTTGCTCCCAAATCCTATATAATAAAAGCCTAATATGCAAATTGTCCTCTCAACTGGGAGTTCAACCTGGAGTTCGACTGCTCGCTATGACATGCACTGACCACTTGGGGGTGATGCAAAACATGGTGGGCTTCAGCGACATGGTGTTGGCAGTGAGCGGGGGCAGGGCTGCCATCGGCTCCTAGGCACTGAGGGAGCTGGGCGGGGGCCTGATCGTCCTGCAGACAGCGACCTGCAGTGGTGGTAGGGGGTGGGGCCACAGCCTGGCTCCCAGGTGCTGAGGGAGCAGGGTGAGGGCCCAATGACTCAGGCAGAGGGGGACACATGGGAGCCCAAGGGCCCAGGTGTCGCCCAGGGCCTCGAGGTCAGCTGAGACCTGCCCTTTCACACCAGACGCTCGCACTTAGATCGCCGCCAGGCCTAGGGACTGCACCCGTGCACAAATTTCATGCACCAAGCCTCTAGTATTTTTATAAGGAACTAAATAGACATGTTTAAAAAAATCAATATAAGAGGAACACAGGAAGTGGAATGGAGGTAAAAGTGCTGCTTATAGACCAGCCGTGGGCAAACTACGGCCCGCGGGCCGGATCCGGCCCATTTGAAATGAATAAAACTAAAAAAAAAAAAAAAAGACCGTACCCTTTTATGTAATGATGTTTACTTTGAATTTATATTAGTTCACACAAACACTCCATCCATGCTTTTGTTCTGGCCCTCCGGTCCAGTTTAAGAACCCATTGTGGCCCTCGAGTCAAAAAGTTTGCCCACCCCTGTTATAGACTGAGTACCTGATTCAGTAAACTTCACAATTCCAAATCACAGTGTTATGCTATGAGTAACTTCTTTTTTTTTTTTTAACCCTCACCTGAGGATGTGTTTTTTATTGATTTTGTGAGAGAGAAACATCGATGTGAGAGAGAAACATCGATTGGTTGCCTCCTGTACTTGCCCTGACCAGAGATTGAACCTCCAACCTAGGTATGTGCCCTGACCAGGAATTAAACTCCCAACCTTTTGGTGTATGGGACAACGCTACAACTGAGCTACCCAGCCAGAGCTGCTATGAAATGCGCTATGAGTAACTTTTAAAAAAGTGTCTCTGTGTGTGTGTGTTTACAAAGTATTACTGGTACACCGCAGAAAAAATACCTAATTTATTCTGAAAATATAAAGTGAAAAGAAACCTCTAGAGAGAATTATTGCTAAAAAGTCTGGGGGAAAAATGTGTGTATGTGGGTCCACCAACCTTTGAGCATATACTAGTTCTTTTGTGCTTCTTTTTAACCAAATGGATATTTTACAATTTACATTGATTAAATGGACATCTTTCCATGTTAATAATGTTCCTGGACTAAATCTGAAGAATCTGTCTCCTCCATGGTATACAGCCATGATGTCTCTACTCAGTTGCCCTTTTAAAAAAAAAAAAATCTTGTTATTTTTAAAACTGGCTCCTAAGGACTGCCCCTGCATCTACACAGTTTAGTGACTAGCCAATAATTGGTTAAAGATTCAAATCACACATCATGAGGCAGTTAGACTTCCAGCCTCTGCCCGTGGAACTGTGTAGGGGTTATGGAACACAAAGTTCAGGCCTGACCCAACTCTTACTTTCTGCCGGGCCCTCCTGCATCTCTGTACATTTATTCAACTTCCCAGCCAACTAGGGATATGTGGGTGACTTAAGACCTCTCCAGTCTTACCTGCATGTGTGCACAGGCTTCTAGTTGGTTGGGAATGTGTAGAGAGCTTTTCAAGCCTATGTCTGTGTCATTTCCAGGATCTCTGTTAAGTTTTAGCTCATGCACCAGTCTGTTACTTAACCTAATTGGGAAAGCTATTTAGGCTACCAGAACTGCCTTGTTCAGATGCCACTGAGATCATTACTCTTACTGACAATACCAATGGGCATGGGCTTTTCACTTTCTGCTCCAAATCAAGTGGGCTTCCTCTAGCAGCCAAATTGCTAATTTTCATGGTCTGCCCCACCCTGAGAGAACTACTACACTAATGGGGCGGTGAGTAATCCCAGGCCAGAACATAAAAAATTCCCACTGTTCTTCCTTGAAGTTCAGCAGTTTCTCATGGATAAATGCTTCTTGATTTGTTGTTTGCATTTGTTCTATATCCAGAGGGCTGAAATTATTGTTTTTGACAACTCTGTCCAGCTTATTATTGTTTTTGGAGAAGTGATTTGCTGACTCCCTCACTGCACCCACCAAAGTCCTACCTCTGTCCTCAGCTACTTTAAATCTTTCTTCAAGTGTGCCACTCTCACATGACATAAAATACATTATAAGTCCTGTGAGATCATAAAGAAAAATGACCATTCCTCATATCCAGTTGTCTTCCTACACTATTACATCACATACTTCTAGGCCTTGAGAAAGCAAAACATAACTTGCTAAAAGATGGTTTTAAAGAACTCTATCTGGTTTAAAAGTAGACCAAATGACAGTTTCTTTCAAGCCTTATCTAGGTATCAGGAGCAGGTTTCACCATGATTCATTTAGGAAAGCAAGCTGCTTGGCTATTTTTGTTTTCCTTTCCTATAAGTCATGCGTTCTCTCTATTGGTTCATATCTGAAGTCAACCATAAGCCACTGAAAACTGGTTACCTGATTTCTATATTTATCTGCACAAAATCAAACACAAGAATTATTTCCCTTGCCCTAATATATCTATTCTCTTCCTCACACGATAGTTTCTCTTTGTAATAGAAATGGCTCCCACTGCTGTAACTTACCCTATTCAAACTGCAAAATCTCACATGGCTGCTCTGGTCATTCAGCAAACTGGTATTATATTGTTAAGTCTTCCCAATCTTTGATAAGAACTCAACTCAAGAAAAAACTAAGTATAGTCAGTTATCAGAAAGAGGCAAACAGGAATCAAAGTTCAAGAATTTCTGACTCCTAGTTCTATGATTATAAACCTCCCAAAATTAAAAACATTTTTGAATCTTGCTGCTATGTTGATACTGTAAGTTTTTTTATTGCACACGTATATTTAACAATAGTTTTACATAGAATGCTAATAGCACTTCATATTATATAGAAGGATTTGAAATATTAATTTCATACCATATAGCACATTTAAATTAACTCCTAAATAAATCCATTACAATTTGTTTAGTTTAAAGTTTTAATGGCAATAATGGGAGGAAAAGAGTAAATCTGTTTTACATAACTGTATGAAAAATAAACTCAAAAACTAGTCAGTAAAGTTTAAAATGGCCTCCTGCTCCTGGAAGAATGTGCTGCCCAATTCAGAGGGGTGATTTGACTATATCCAGTTAATCTCTGAACTGAAACTTCTGTGATGCAGGGTCATGGAATCATGGTCAGTCAATCCCCTTTCTCCTGGACAGGGTACTGCCAATCTCCTTTACTCAGTAGCCAGGTCTTTTAATATCTGTAAAACAATTGCAAAATTCAAGTGTGTATTCTTTTTTCCGGCTTCATGGTAGACTTCTTTTACTGAACTAATCAGTTATTTCAAGGCTGCATCCATCCAGGTATAGATCTGCAGCTCCCTGGATGGCAAGTTCCCATGGGAGAACTCATCCAGCAGTGGTGGCACCCATTGTTGGTGAAGACACAGCAGCAGTAGGCACATCTCCCAGTAGATTGGCTTCACCAGTTCCTTCCTAATTTCCTCCTGGGTGACATGTGACTTCACTTTCATCTTCCTTCTATGGCCCAGGAGATGCTCGCTCTGATCTCTGACCCCCGCAGCAAGCACAAGAATGAACTTGATACTGAAGTTTTTGACAAAGTATTTCTCTTACACAACTTATTCTAAATAAATTGCACACAGCTTTTCAAACTTCTTAAAATGTTTTTCACCCTAAAAAAGTCTTCAACAGCTAATGGCTTCCCAAGCTGAGTATTACACATAAAATCAGGGCAAACCCCATAGCAAATTAAATTTATTCTTCATTTCTTCCCTTGGGTTAGCGGTACCACCTGAGAGGCACACACAAAGGAGAAGAGCAAAACTGCACTAGCAAGGACTCTGAGGCCACCAGATCCAGTCCAGCTGAGTGTACACAGGGAAGGGTCAGCTGTAAGATGACCCCTTACAGGGCACTGCTCCTTGTGCCCAGCAGCTGCTCCAGGACGCTCTTCCAGCACCAGCCAGCCTCACGAGTGTTCTACTAAGGAACGTGCCACCTGGGGAAGGTGGACATGCCACAGATAATGTCTATTCTAGACAGCAAGGAGTTTTAAATAATCCACACCAAGTCTCTGGAAGCCAGCAGTCCATTACAAGTAGCGTTAACTGATAAGGCGGGATTGATTACAGGAAGGTAACTCAATTGCAAGGCTCTAGACAACACCATAATCTAATACTGCTTGGGAGGGAAATCACTTTTTCTTTGACATTTTCATTAACAGAACAACCTGAATGCAGTGTAAAAAGCTGCATCAGAAAAAATAGCCTCTTTACTAGACAGATGGACTTGATCTACCTGTAAATAATAGAATTTCTAGTCAAGCCACACAGCCAGGGTCAATGTAGACTGAATTTCAGTTTGTAATTCATTTTGTTTTCTCAGTGATGGCATGTCAGATACAAATACCACTCATGGCTTTGGGATTTTCCAGTGAAGGTGGCTAACATGTAAGGGGGCAGAATGTGAAAACCCCAGACACCACGGGCATCAACACACATCTCAGGGTTGCTCTACTGGGAAAAGCAATGTTGGATGGCAGTTTGCATGAACCTTCTCCTTTTTTTCCAGGAGTTCCATTTTTAAAAAATACATTTTTATTGATTTAAGGTAGGAAGAAAGAGGGAGAGAGATAGAGACATCAATAATGAGAATCATTGATTGGCTGCCTCCTGCACACCCCACACTAGGGATTGAGCCCACAATCTGGGCATGTGCCCTGACCAGGAATCAAACCATGACCTCCTGGTTCATAGGTCGACGCTCAACCACTGAGCCATGCCAGCCGGGCTCAGGAATTCCATTTGATTTGATTAAACTAACAGCTCTGAATTATAGAAAGATCAGGTTTATATCTGACAGAAATTATTTTCTTCAATGAGAAAACACTTTCCAAATCCACTAAGAACCTAAGATATAAAAATAATAACATTGCATTAAATATATTAAAAGTTTAAGATAAATAAATTGTAAGACTATAAAATGGAATCATACTGCTGTATAACAGATAACAAGACATATATTATACATAAAATACATGAATATGACCAATTTATTCTTTGCAGCATTGTCTGTAATAGCAAGACATTGGAAACAAGCCTCTTTCCTTGTTTACTTAAAGTAAAATTCATGAAGGACTTCTCCAAATGATTGGGAATGTATGGGAAGGCAACTGTTTGATGCTTCTTTCTCACATCAATGTTTCTCTCTCTCTCAAATCAATAAGCATGTCCTTGGGTAAGGATTTTTTAAAATGAAGATAGGAAGGTTGTACCTCTCAGAAGTTCTATTTAATAGGTTTATCAATGGTGATTCTATCAATTGAAAAAAAGATACATGAGCCCTAGCTGGTTTGGCTCAGTGGATAGAGTGTCTGCCTGCAAAATGAAAGGTCCCAGGTTCAATTTTGGCCAAGGGCACATGCCCAGGTTGTGGCTTGATCCCCAATAGGAGGCATGCAGGAGGCAGCCGATCAATGATTCTCTCTCATCGTTGATACTTCTATCTCCCTCTCCCTTCCTCTCTGAAATCAATAAAATAAAATAAAAAAGACACATGATATCAAGGCTGGGATTGGGAGGCACCTGAGGGAAGCACTCACTCTCAGGTTTGTACAAGTGCAAGGCTGACACTTGTGCAAATCTGAGAATAAGTGCCTCCTTAAATACTGCATCCAGAGTCTCTTGCTTAAACTCACCCTATCCTTGGTCCTGCCTAATATATGTAGTCATATATTATACCCAGCAGCACCAGCATGACTGGGGCCTTATTAGAAATACAGGCTCTCAGCCCAACCCCAGACCTACTGAATTAGAACCTGCATTTTAACAAGATTCTCAGATTATCCCTATGCATATTAAAGTTCGAGAAAGAAGGAACAGAAGGGATAAAGCCTTGCAACTGATATTATAATTCTAAGCTCTTCCTGCCATATTGCATCTCTGACATAGAAAAAAGTGAGTAGTGGCTCTCTACTGATGTCCAAAGGACAGCTCTACACTGGCCAACATTTTTTAAAAATATATATTTTATTGATTTTTTACAGAGAGGAAAGGAGAGGAATAGAGAGTTAGAAACATCGATGTGAAAGAAACATCGATCAGTTGCCTCCTGCACACCCACTACTGGGGATGTGCCGCAACCAAGGTACATGCCCCTGACCGGAATCGAACCCGGGATCCTTCAGTTGCAGGCCGACGCTCTATCCACTGAGCCAAACCAGTTAGGGCTGTCCAATATTTTTTAAAGATATTTGTTAATTGATTTCCGAGAGGAAGGAAGAGGGAGAGAAAGATAGAAATATCAGTGATGAGAGAGAATCATTGATTGGTTGCCTCCTGCACAGCCCCTACTGGGGATCAAGCCTGCAACCTGGGCATGTGCCCCTGACTGGAACTGAACACAGGACCCTTCAGTCCACAGGCCGACGCTCTATCCACTGAGCCAAATCAGGTAGGGTACTGGCCAACAATTTTGTCACTTTTAATCAGGGGCCTGGATAATGACATAAAAGAGATGCTTACTAACCTGCAGGTGACACACAGCAAGAGGGTACTAATGCAAGAAGTAACAGAGTCAAACTGTTTTGACAGGCTGAACATTTAACTATAAGCATATGTACAGTTTTATATTTAGGCAAAAATTTCAATAAAAGAGTATAAGATATGTGAGGGTTTGTTTGGCATCAAAACATATGAAAAATCCTGGGAATAAATCCAAAACGATGTCATGAACTTAATATAATGGCATTTCAAATCAACGGGAGAAAAATGAATAATTTAATAAGTGGTGTTGGGAGTAACTGGATGCTAGCTGGAAAGAAAATAAATCTGAACTCTTACCTCACATCTTATACTAAAATAAATTCCAGAAGGATCAAAGATTTAAACATAAATCCATTAAAGTACTGAAGTAAATATGAAGAAAATATTTTTTAAATAACCTCAAAGTGGGTAAAGCCTTCCTAAGGATACAAAAATCCTTATTTTTTTAATATCTAAGAATATAAAATTCAGAGGCTATTTTTTTTAAATATATTTTATTGATTTTTTACAGAGAGGAAGGGAGAGAGATAGAGAGTTAGAAACATCGATGGGAGAGAAACATCGATCAGCCGCCTCCTGCACATCTCCTACTGGGGATGTGCCCGCAACCCAGGCACATACCCTTGACCGGAATCGAACCTGGGACCCCTCAGTCCGCAGGCCGACGCTCTATCCACTGAGCCAAACCGGTTTCGGCAAGAGGCTATTTTTAAAAACTGATAAATTTCACTACATTAAGAAGAAAATCTGTATGGTAAAACACCACTGTAAACAAAGCCTAAAGACAAATGACAAAAGGGAGGGAAATTTTACAACTTATATAAAAGACATAGGGTTATTTTCTTTATTGTACAAAACTCCCCAAAATTATTAAGAAAAATAGACCAACAAGCTAAGAGAAAGCTTGCCTGGAGAGACTAAGGAGGCTGAGAGCTGTCCAAGCTGAAGGGCATTCTTGTGTTGGAGTGAAAAAAATTGAGCCATTTGTTGCTATAAATGGTTGAATCAGGCTTGATGGTGGAAATTCCCATGAGTTAAATGTCAACTGAACATACAGAAGAACTTCCTAAGAATTAGAAGTCCATAAATGGATTCAGGCCAAGACTAAACAGCCAACTTCCAAAGAAGTTTTGGGAAGAGAGGATCACATTAGATGGGAAATAAGCTACATAAATCACAAAGGTTCTGTCAAACTCTAAAACTATGCAATTCTATCCTAAAGAGCGGATCAGCTCTGGAAAAGTTAAGAGCATGAAATCAAATAATGAATGATAGGCTCTCACAACACAAAAAGAATGAAAACACTCTGCCCCTCCCCGAGAAATCTCTGTGGAGATGCCCTGGAAGAGACTTTCTCAGGGCCAACACAAGCCCTCCCACGACCAGGAGATAGCCCCACCCAGGGAAGAAATGGCTCCAGAGGCCGGGTCCCTCAGGAGAGGCACTCCAGAGCCCCTAGACCAGCGGTTCTCAACCTGTGGGTCGCGACTATCGGAAAACACATATAGCGTATCAGATATTTACATTACGATTCATAACAGTAGCAAAATTACAGTTATGAAGTAGCAATGAAAATAATTTTGTGGTTGGGGGTCACCACAACATGAGGAACTGTATTAAAGGGTCACGGCATTAGGAAGGTTGAGAACCACTGCCCTAGAAGATAAGACAACTCAGCGCTGTCTGGTCTCTTCCCAAAGTGCTACTGGTCAGAGACCCCCAGAGCAGAGATGCAGGGAGGGCCAGGAACATCCCTTCCTGGACAGGCTTCAGGGATTGCCCCCTTCCCTGAGGAGAGAAATGGCCCAAGACTGGCATACCTTAAGTACTCCCAGGAACCCTGGGGGGAACACAGGCTCCCCAGAGACTCCCAAAAGGAGAGATTGGGGCTGGGAGCCCCCAGAGGTGAGGGATGCTCTAGAGACCTGAAATATGTCCCCACACACCTTCCCCTACCAAGCTACATGCTCTGATGTAGGAAGACAGACTGGGTTAGGCTGGGTTTGAGGGGGTCTCCTCTGGCCAAATGTTTATTTGCACATAAAACTATGCAACACAAGGCACTGGGGAAGGGCTTCACAAAGCTAGGACCAATAGGAGTGGTCCTCAGTGCTATCACCCTTGCCCACTTTTCATTTCACCTCTTAGTTACCAGGTGGTGACAGACTCAGTGCTAGATCCCAACCATGGAGATAGGGGCTCTGCCTTTACCAGTGAAAGGTCCTCCTCTGTGCTTCTTAGCCCTCCCAGCCATCTGGGCCACCCCTTCCTCCGGCTCCTCCATTGTGCAAAATGCTTCTCTGCCCTCCCACTCAGTGCTCGGGGGTCTCCAAGACCAGAGCATGATGCCTAGGCCACTAGGGGTTTCTGGGGGGGAATCCACTGACCCCAGGAATGCCTCCTGTCTGGACCACCCACTCCACAAAGCAAAAGGGCCTCATACAATCTTCTTGCCAGAATCCTGACCTCCAGATCCAGGACAGCCCTCGAGACCACTGCCCCACCAGCCACCACCTCATGCTACCAATTCCACCACTACTGTATCTGCCCCATTTGTGCAGGGGGAAGGGGCTGTCTCTTTAACAAGCCTCAGTCACTACCTGAGCCTCCTCCAGGGAAAGGAGCCTTTAGCCAACCCCTAGACCTGGCTGCTGCCACTCCAGCCCACTCTACCCCCTACCCTCCATAGAAGGGCTGTGTATGCTGGGATGACATGAAAATGAGTTTTTATACAGGCCATCAGGGGGCACCATCAGTCAAGGACTACTTGGCTGTTGCCAGGGTATAGGGCAGTGGTTCTCAACCTTGGCTGCACATTAGAATCACCTGGGAATCTTTTGAAAATCCTGATTTCTGGTCTTCATCCTCCAGAAATTCTGTTTCTTTGTTACTAATGTTGTGGCCCCACCCCATAACAAAGGGGAATTAAGTAAGGATTTCAGACCTGGGACAATTTATATACACTTCAGGAATAAGTATGTTTTATGGATATGTTGCAGGTGGTATTGTGCACATTTATCAGGAGATATCCTATATAATAAAGAGGTGATATGCAAATTGACCCTCACACCCTCACAAGATGGCTGCCTACGACCAGGCCAGCAGGGGGGTTAGTTAGGGATGACCAAACGACTGAACAACCAGGCTGCATGGGGCGACCAGGCCGGCAGGGGAGTTAGTGAGGGACGACCAAACAACTGAACAACAGGCTGCATGGGGCGACCAGGCTGGCAGGGGGGGGAGTTGGGGGCAACCAGGCCGGCAGGGGGGGCAGTTGGGGGCAATTAGGCTGGCAGGGGGGCAGGTGAGCGATTAGGAGCCAGTGGTCCAAGATTGTGAGAGGGATGTCCAACTGCCGGTTTAGGCCCGATCCCAGGGATTGGGCCTAAACTGGCAGTCGGACAACCCCCAAGGGGTCCCAGATTGGAGAGGGTGCAGGCTGGACTGAGGAGGAATGCACGAATTTGTCAAGCGGGGGCTTGCACAAATTTTATGCACCGGGCCTCTAGTATATACATAATGTCATACATCCTCTCTTTGTCTCACATTTTGAAATATACAGTCTCTTCTTCAATTAAGAAAAACATTTATTATAGTGTACCAGACTCATTTAACCTAGAAAAGTGTAAAAGTATAGGCCATCGATCCCCATTTACCAGACTGAGTCTGGACTATGGTATCCCTACCAACAACAAAAAAAAAAGTACTTCTTGAGTGACTGTCTGAAATACTTAGATGGCTCTATCCATCACACCTGCGTATCATTTGTTTTAAGTTATACACTGCAGTACTCATCTTTTTGTGCTGTCATATCTCCTCAAGTATATTTTTAGCTCATGAGAGCAGACAGGCAGTCTCACACCTCTACTCAATTCCTACCATAGGCAGCTCTGCACAACCAGCACTCATGAGTGATGAAGACCATGCCTCTCTCTGCTGAGCAAGGTCCTCCTCTCGCCGGATGCAGTCCAGCCTCTTGTAATAGTTCTTCACAACCTTCCTCCAGAGTCAGTATAGCCACAGTTTACCAACCAGAAAGAGGAGGTTCACAGAGGAAATATGAACAGTGACTCAGTGAAGGTTACAATGAGAACTCAAAATTCACTGGTCGTTCAGAAAAACCTGCTGAGTTAAGTGTGGTTCTACTTGGATGCTCCTCCTTCCCGTCAGGGAGACCTGTGAGTCTAAGCAATGAGTGTCTGGGAGAAAGGGCTGTGGACATTGCCTAGACAGAGGGCCTGGTAAAGTGACCTTCCTGCTCTCTTTGGCAAGTCAAGTCCCTGCTTGACAAGAGCTAAGTTATCACAAAGGAAAATAAGGATCAGTTCAGTTAAAGAGATGACCCAGGAAGTTTGGGGTGGGGAAGAAGAGAAAAGCAGTTTAGTTCTAACCTCACGAGGAAGCCCAGGAGAGGCATGTTATCACTGAGCTATGCAGAGGAAGTTAGAGTCATTAGCAGAACACTGGGGCCTCTCTTTCTTCCTACTTTGATAAAACCCTCCGCCACCTGCAGCACAGTGCTGCTCTAATAGCTACAGGGCCCTCCACTGCCAGCCACCTCCCACTCATCTCTGTGCTTGGCTAGTTCTTTACTGCCTCCAGAAATAAAAGTTAGATATGATACTTATTATGCCAATAATCACCACCTGGTAACGTAAGTTCCAGAAGCACAGCCTCTTCTTACAAAAAGCACAATCTTCAATACAAAAGGAGAGAACTCACCCTCATCCCTGCCCCCACCCCTGGACAAGCACAGATTAAATTAAGAATTCTTAAAATTCCCAATGGTGTCAAAAGCATTTAAAGTTGCCAGGTCAAAGATTCATTTTTGCAGCAGACAACCACAAAGGATTTCAGTATTATATACAGTGGAAATGATTGCAAGAAATTCTAAATATGGACAGACAGTAATTTAAATCCTTTTTCTAATGGCGAATACTATATTTTCAGTTCAATATCTGATTCTAAGTCAGGCTCCAATTAAGGAAAGCAAGACCCAGTTTTCTGGTTCCACTGGGATTTACTTGTTCAGGGATTACCTAGTCTGCCAGTTGTGAATCTGTTTCCAGTCAGTTCTCTGCTGGAAACCCTGTCGTGACTAACAAATGTGTTTCAGAACAAGGAAACACCCCGATTACTAGGCGTCAAGGGGGAAGTAAAGCCCCAAACAAGCCACTCTCATTCCTGGCCTGGCCCTTACCCGCAGGTCACTGTCTCGAACCAGCTGTGGAAAGTTGGCAAATCAATCTACCTAGGTTCTGATTTCCTTCCCTCTAGTCCAAATGTCCATGATTGAGAGACATGAGGGAAAAACAGTCCCTCTTCTTCAGTTGGATATTCTGGTGTCTCTCTGTGATACCTGAAATTACAACAAACTACCTGAGTCCATGGGGACAAGCCAATGTAGTTAGGATAGAAGGGCAGGAAGAGAAAATGAACTCGGGATTCTGAGCTGCTGAATAAATCAGCATTGGAATCACCCTATCCCCAGACTTCTTGTTATTGGAAATACTGTGTGTGTGTTTAAGTCATTGACTTAGCTTTCCTGATTCTTGAAGGTGGAAACATTCTAACTGGTAACACTGACATAAAAAGTTTGGCATATCATGAGATTTATGCAGCAATGAAAGGCAGAGTTGGATCTCTATAATTTAAACAAATAAACAAAACAAAATACCCTGTTCTTGTTATTAAAACATGAGAAAGGCTTTAGGACAGGTAAAGGATAGGTTACAAGAAGTGCAGCCAGTGGATCCACACATTTAGCAATTCAATAAATAAACTTGGACTCAGAAACTAGCCTGGATAAACTAATGGTGCTTCATTTCAGAAATAGTAATTAGAAGATGACTATAAAGACAGCTTTTTGTTTCTTTGTCTGTTTGTTAATCCTCACCAGAGGATATTTTTTCCATCCATTTTTAGAGAACGGAAGGGAGGGAGAGGAGAGAGAGCGCGCGCGCGCACACACACACACACACACACACACACACACACACACACACCCCAGGTACGTGCCCCTGACCAGGAATCGAATCTTCGACCCTGCGATGCGAGGATTGATGCTCTAACTACTGTACCACACAGGCCAGGGCAAAAAGACGGCTTTATGTTCACAACAATGCTATGAGGTGGTTACACTACTATTCTCATTTTACAAGCAAGAGAACCAACGCACAGAGCAGCTAAGTAACCTGCCTGAAGTCACCCCATCCAGGCACTTTCCTCTACCTGGAACTCTCTAGTTTTCACTAAAAACTGCTACACATAATTTGGATTTCAACTTAAATACATATCGCTTCCTTAGAAAAAGGCTTCCTTGATGTGTCCAAATAAGTTCCAAAGCTCCTATTATATCCACTGCACTCTGTGCTCTATTGCAGCAGCACTGTGTACACTTGTGACTATTTGCACATTTGTCTTTCCCAGCGGATGTACAGGCCCTGAGAAGATTCTGTCTTGCCCCCCACCATACAGCATTTCCAAAACTGAGGACCAATGCCTTGCCCTTAAGAGCCTCCCCAGTCTGATAGACAGCAAGTTCCCTACAATGCAGAGTGGGAGGCAGAGAGAGGGATGCAGAGGATGAGGGAAGGTTTTGTGGAGGTGTCCCTGGAACTGAGCTCTGAAGGATAAGTAAGTCAGGAAAAAAAGTAGTGAGAAGAAAGGTGTTCTAGGCAGACAGAGCACAAGTACATGTATAGAGAAGAAAGAGGTCATGAAACTTTAGGGGAACTATCACTAGCTCACTAAGACTGGAGTTTGATATTAGGAAGCAAAAAACGAAACATGAAAAATAGGAAGATTCAGTCCACATTCAAAGATAGGGGTATGTTGTATATACCTCTAAAATCCTATCTAATAAAAGAGAAACATGGTAATTAGCATACGACCGCTACCCTTCCCATTGGCTAATCAGGGTGATATGCAAATTAACTGCCAGCCAAAATGGCGGCCGGCAGCCAAGCAGCTTAAACATGAGGCTTGCTTGCTTCAGTGACGGAGGACTCCAACGTTCCCTGCCTGCCTTGCCGGCCTCTGAGCCTGCAGTTTGAAACATTGTAACAAATATAGAAGCTAAACAAAACCCCAGAAACCAGCTTTCAGCCGGCTGGGATCTCAGAGCTGGAGTTGATACAGAGTTTCGATTATAGAACCAAAACAAACCAGATACCTGCTTTCAGCAGCTGAGGCCTCAGAGCTGGAGCCAAGCTTCAGAGCTAAAGCTGGCCCAGAATAAAAAAAAGAAAGAAAAGGAGCAGTTGGGAGCTTCAGTCCCAGCCTGAAAACAGCCCTTAGCCCCTCACCCAGACTTGCCAGACACCCCAGTGGGGACCCCCACCCTGAAGGGTGTGTGACCAGCTGCAAACAGCCATCATCCCCTCATCCAGGCTGGCCAGGCACCCCAGTGGGGACCCCCACCCTGATCCAGGACACCCTTCAGGGCAAACCAGCCAGCCCCCACCCATGCACCAGGCCTCTATTCTGTATAGTAAAAGGGTAATATGCCTCCCAGCACCGGGATCAGCGGAGCCGCGAGGCCTCCTGGCACCGGGATCAGTGTGACAGGGGGCAGCACCCAAACCCCCTGATCGCCCTGCGGCTGTGTGTGTGACAGGGGGTGGGGCCACAACCTCCCTATCGGCCCTGCTCTGTTCCTGACAGGGGAAGGCGCCCCAACCCCCTGATCGGCCTTGCTCTGTGCCTGATAGGGGAGAGCGCCCCAACCCCCTGATCGCTCTGCGGCTCTGTGTGTGACAGGGTGAGGCGCCCCAAACCCCCCCACCCCACGGGTCCTGCTCTGTGTGTGACGGGGTAGAGCCATAACCTCCCCATCGGCCCTGCCCTGAGTGTGAGAGTGGCGGCGCCCCAACCCCCTGATTGGCCCTCCTCTGTGGGTGATAGAGGGCGGTGCCCCAACCCCCCCCACCCTCCACGGGCCCTGCTCTGTGTGTGATGGGGTAGAGCCATAACCTCCCCATCGGCCCTGCCCTGAGTGTGACAGTGGCGGTGCCCCAACCCCCTGATCTGCCCTGCTCTGTGTGTGACAGGGGGCGGTGCCCCAACTCCCCTATCGGCCCTACTCTGTGAGTGACAGGGCAGAGCTCCCCAACTCCCCTATCGGCCCTACTCTGTGAGTGACAGGGGGGAGCTCCTCAACCCCCTGATGGGCCCTGCTCTGTGCATGACAGGGGGCAGCGCCCCAACCCCCTGATTGGCCCTGCTCTGTGCGTGACAGGGGGTGGCACCGCAACCTCCCCATCGACCCTGCCTTGAGTGTGACAGGGGGCGGTGCCCCAACCCCCCAATCGGCCCTACCCTGAGCATGACTGAGGGTGGCATTGCAACCTCCCAATCCGCCCTGCTCTGTGCATGACAGGGGGCGGCGCCCCAACTCCCCAAACGGCCCTGCTCTGAGCCCGACCAGGGGCTGCACCTAGGGATTAGGCCTGCCCTCTGCCACCCGGGAGCAGGCCTAAGCCAGCAGGTCATTATCTCCCGAGGGGTCCCAGACTGCGAGAGGGCACAGGCCGGGCTGAGGGACCCTCCCCTCCCCCCCCCGAGTGCACAAATTTTTGTACACTGGACCTCTAGTCTATAATAAAAGCATAATATGCTAATTAGACCGGACAGCCGAACGTCCTTCCGAACAACCTTCCAGACAAAGCCGGGGTTGCAAGGGCCAAGTCCCTTGCACGAATTTTGTGCATCGGGGCTCTAGCAAGCTAATAACAATGGATAAGATGAAAGCACTTCCTGTACATCAGACACCAGGCTAAGCACTTCACCTGTATAATTTCATTTCATCTTCACAACCCTGAGTATGATTATGCCCATGAGGAAGTAAGATCACACACAGCTAGTACCAATAAGTACATGGCAAAGCCAGACTTTGAATCGCCGGTACATTATCTGATTCCAAAGCCTGTGCTCTTAACCACAGAGTCTAATACTTGTCTAGCTTACTATGCATTGATATAATCGTATATAGTTCTATGTAATTCAAACAGTAATTATCTTGATTCTACTGGGAAAACTGGCTATTTAAAGGAAGCCCATATCTTCTTCATTAAGCAAATTGTAAACACAAATATTTTATACACTGAGTTTTCTTGAAATAAAGTATATAATTAGGATTGAATATACTAGAACTATGTTACCTCTAAACCATCAAAATTATGCTAAACAAAAAGAACTCGTTGGTTTAAGTCTTCTCATCAAAACTAACCTTCTTAAGGAGAATAAAATGTTTCCTTAAACAACTCAATTATTAAAAATGGGTGAAAAGGAAAGAAAGTAGTTAATACAGAGGAAAGATGATATCATTTGCTTTATGCATGGTAAAAGGATAATATGACTGAATGTGTTTACAAGGCTAGATATACACTGTATGTGTCACATAAAAACATGAGCTAGAAAATTTACCAGTTAGAGAAAGTCTTGGTTCAAAGAACTCAGTGTTTTAAGAAGACAGTTATCAGCAAAAACACAAATGTACTAAGACACAGCTAATGGATTATTAATAAATCATTAAAACAAACTATGGGGAGATCTTCTTTGCTTCCTAAAATGTCTCATAATACACAGCAAGAGTTCACAGACTGATAATAATGATCATAGTTACACTAGATTAAATACATATTAGTACCAGGATGTGTTTTTTTTCCCCTTCACTTTTTTATTGAATTTATTGGGGTGAAATTGGTTAATAAAATTATATAAGTTTCAGGTGTACAATTCTATAATACATCATCTATATATTATATTGTGTGTTCATCACCCTGAGTTAAGTCTCCTTGCTTCCCCATTTATCCCCCCTATAATGTCAGGAGTTTTAAGAACAAGATCTCATTTTGTTCTTTTAAGGTCCTTCTCATAGTCACACTTTCAGATGAGCTAAGACACAGAGTTTAGATAAAGTTGCTCAAGGTCACAGGAAGAAGTGACACAGCCAGGATTCACACACAGGTCTGCCTGATGCCAAAGTGGGCGGCGTAGTTGGTTGGAGCATGGTCTGGTACACCAAAAGGTTGCCGGTTCATTCCCTGGTCAAGGTGTGCGCAGGGGACAACCAATCTATGTTTCTCTCTCTCCTTAAAAAAATCAGTGAAAAAGTATATTCTTGGGTGAGGATTAAAAAAAAATCCCCATACTAAATTCAAAATAGACAAAACAAGAATGATGTCAGTGCCTGTTACTGATGTGTGCACTGAGGTGTGTACACATTATGTTTTAGGGGGAGATAGGAAAAGAGAAGTCTCAAGCATTTCCTGTGCACAACTTGCAACCAGCCAACAGAAGGTAACAGGATTTCATGCATTGCTTTGGACACCAACATTTTTTCAGCCTCTTGCATTTCACTAGGGCATAAAAAGCATTAAAGCAGGAGTCAGCAAACTTGTTCTGTAAAGGGTCTAAATATCTTAGACTGTGTGAGCCCTACGCTCTCTGTTCCAAATACTCAACTGTACCATTTTAGGGAGGGGAAAAAGCAGCTATAGACAATACATGAATGAATGTGGCTGTGTCCCAATAAAGTTTAATTTACAGACACAGAAATTTGAATTTTCACAAGTCACAAAAATATTATTTTTTTCCCCAACTACTTAAAAGGTACAGCTGTAGACGACAGAAAAGCAGGTTGTAGGCCAGAGAGCATCTGCTAACACTGCATTAAACCAAAGAAGTACTGTCAGTCAGAAGAGATCAAAGGAACAGCAGTGAACAAAAAAGCAAGGCCATGGCCTTTTTCTTGACTCAGTTCTGGTGCTACTGATTCTGGAGACCTACTTGGACCATCTGCCCACTCCTGCTTGGGGAAGGTGTCCCACTTTTGTGTTCTCACTAAAACTTGGGCCTATCTCTATCCTATCACTTACCATAATATATTCTGATTATTCAATTGTCTTTATCTCCCCAAATCAAGAGCAAGGATGTTTGTTTATTTTTAGTCTATATTCCTAGCTGACATGGTGCTCAAGAAAACAAAAACAAAAGTTGGGAAGAGTGAGAAGGAAAATAAAAGAGGAATAAGCTCAGAAAGCCTTACCTTTATACAGACAATAGATATCAGAACAAGGGCTTGATAGTGATTCAGTGACATATACCTAAGGAGTTAAATCAGTGGTTCACCCACTTTTGCCTCCTGTCAATAATCTATGTTGTTTATGTCCCATAATATGCACCAACCCCTTGATCTATTCTTTACTTTTGCCTCCCTCAAGGCCAGGCATCTGACTAATCTGGATAAGAAAGATTTAGGTATTAATTTAAAATGACCATTGGGTCTCTGGAAAAGCTTCAGAGTACCCTGGGGTTCTCTAAACACAAATGGAAAAACTACCGTCCTACACTACCCTCAAAAATGAATGATGGCCTCAAATTGTTTAAAGAAAACCTGAAAAGCCACAATTATCATATATAATATGAAAATCAACATGGAGAAGTCTACCTTATCACTACATGAAACACAAAAGAGAAATAAACATATCTCAATCCCTCACGCTTGGATGGATGATCCTCTACTGCAGGGCCCTTAATCTTTTCCATGCCACGGTTCTCTTCGGCAGTCTGGAGAAGCTAGTGGATCTCTTCTCAGAACAATGTTTTTGAATGCATAAAATATTATGCAGTTTTAAAAAGGAAACCCGTGGGGGCACCGTGACACTGCGTGACATGCAGGTGTGATGGGCACCCCCTGTGGCTGGGCAGCAGGCAGTGGTGAGGGGCAGGACCCCTGCTGCTGCCCCTGGCCTGGGGCTGAGTGGCAAATAAATAGATAAATCTATTATTATAATAATTAAGCCACATTACCGCCCCTATCACTTTCTGTCTTCTTTCCCTGCTTTATTTTTTTTTGTTTAGCATTTGTTACTATCTACTAACTATACTATACATGGTATTTTACTTGTGTTCTCTCTTTTAGATGTCTCCCCAACAGAAACCTAATTTTCATGAGGGCAGGAAACTTTATCTATTTAGTTCACCACTCTATTCCCCAAATCTACAAAATGCCTGGTATATAATAGATGCTTAATAAATATTTGTTGAATTATTAAAGAAACTTCCTATGTCCTACAAACTAAACTCTAAGATGAATCAAAGGCAGTTGGACCTGTCATCCTTAAGAAAGATAATATACAATACTTCATATATACAAACAACTTCTTGGTAGACACTGGAATCCTTTTATAAACATAATCTCATTCATCCACAATAAACTTAATTATCTAATGACAGGACAAAGAAACAATGTGAGGTGAAGTCAAATGCCTTAAGGTTAGTCAATAAACAAAATCCATGAGCCAGGTCTCCTGCTTATTAACTCTGTCCCTTCACTTTACCCTTTGCCCTCTGAATCTCTTGTTGCATTTCTTTAAAGTACAGTCTCCTGCCCTAACCGGTTTGGCTCAGTGGATAGAGTGTCAGCCTGCGGACTGAAAGGTCCCAGGTTCGATTCCGGTCAAGGGCATGTACCTTGGTTGCGGGCACATCCCCAGTAGGAGGGGTGCAGGAGGCAGCTGATCGATGTTTCTCTCTCATCGATGTTTCTAACTCTCTATCCCTCTCCCTTCCTCTCTGTAAAAAATCAATAAAATATATTTTTTAAAAAAAAGTACAGTCTCCTTCCCACAGAAGATATCTAGTCGCACACTAACAGTAAAAGATGCTTTCAGGATCTGAGCACACTCATTCACTGCAAATAGCTACACACTTCTTTGCAACAAGGTTCTAGAATTTCCAACTTCTTGCCAAGGCAATTCTTGAATAGAGGAAATAGTTTTCTTTTAAAATTCATCTTAATCACAATAAATTAAAAGGTTAATAAGAATTTAAGCCCTTAGACATAAAAGAATGTCTCATATAGTCCCCAAAGGAAGGAAGTTTAAAGTCAAGACAACTCAAACCACTAGAGAAATGTAATCATTTCTACCAACTCTGTAATACCACTCTATAGTGTGTGATAAATTGGAAAGGCAAACCAGAAACCAAAAAAAGAAAGGGGGGAGGAAAGACGAGGTTAATGATGAGGTCACTTAATGTGAAAGAAAACAGTGTCCTCAGACTGTTTCATAACTAAGCAAGCAGTCAAAACCTAACAGGAAGGCAGACTGTCCCCTTCTTGTGGCTAAAACAAATGTCAGCCTGCTCTCCACCCCATTATTTGCCAAAATGCAGAGCTGAGGAAATGCGCTTATATCATGAGAGGTTTTGAGATACTCAAGCCCCTCTGCTTAAAATGTAACTTTGTAATTCTGCTTAAACATCAGAATTTTCCATATTTGTGGATCTTCCTATACACAGAACAAGAAAATGTGAAGAAACAGGTTTTTTATGTACTTGTTTTTAATATTTTGAGTGCTAATAAACCAGCAATAGCTGGTCATCAATAGAGGATTACAGAAAGTTCCACAGCAATGATGTGTATTAATAGGATTTCAAATTGAGAAATAAGGGGGGAGAGAAAACATTTTTCACATATGCTTGACTCCAGCTCAATGGGAAAATATTAAACTAGAGCCATGGTCTGCAAACTGCGGCTCACGAGCCACATGCGGCTCTTTGGCCCCTTGAGTGTGGCTCTTCCTAAGCCTTAGGAGTACCCTAATTAAGTTAATAACAATGTACCTACCTATATAGTTTAAGTTTAAAAAATTTGGCTCTCAAAAGAAATTTCAGTCGTTGTACTGTTGATATTTGGCTCTGTTGACTAATGAGTTTGCCGACCACTGACTTAGAGCAAACATTATAACCAACTGCTGGCTTCTTATATGGTTCTAGTTCTAATCCTTAGAGATGTATGCTTTTGAACTAATCAGGTAAAAACTAAAATAATTTTCTAACTACTTACAGTGCTATAGCTTTGTAATCACACCTAAGAGAAAGCTCTGAAGATATTAGGATAAATAAAGGCCACAATCAGAGAACTTATATTCAACTTTCTCTTGCAAAGTTTTACAGTGTTGTTTCAACATTACAATATCAGAGAGGTACTTCTCACTTTAATAAGCTTTTTAAAAATGCAGCATTAATTACATAACTAAATAAAAAAGAAATTTAAAACTTCACAAATTATTTACATTATTCTAAATTCACTTTCTGACTGACAGTGAAAATTAGAAGTAAACTATTCATTTAGTGGGATTAGTTAAATAAACTGTGTTTTCTCCATTTTATGGAATACTATACAGTCATTAAAAAGAAAGAGAGAGATCTCTAAGTACACAAATGGAAAAATTTCCAAGATACCTTGTTTGTTATGGGAAATGAGCAAGCTGAACAACTCTTAGTGATTCTGCTTATGCAAAACATTTCTTTGAATCTGTACATATATTGCTTTTAAATGTTTAGAACAAGATCTAGAAGAATATATGCCAAATTCCTAATAGTGATTTAGTTTAGGAGGGCGAGAGAAGTGAGGGAGCTTTGGGACGATATTCACATCAGACACTATAAATGGCTTAAATGTTTTATAAGATTGTATTAATATATTGCTTATGAATTTAAAAGTCTTAATAAAGGAAGAAAGAATTAGATAATTCTATAAAGGGGGGAAAAGATGAACATTTGCTTGACAGATACTAAAGTCTATTAATGTCAGAAACAGATACAGAAAGAAATGAAAGTGTGTATGTATGTGCTACATATACATACTTACCTTTCCTGGCTTAGTCTGCTGAGAGCACCTGGAAGTACTGATATCCTATAGCAATGAGCACAACAAATTCCTTCAATAGAGAATATCAAATGTCAATTATATGTAAAGTATGCTGGGAAAGCTACAGAGATGAATATATTACAGGCCTGTCCTTGAAGAACTCACTGTCTTGTTGTAAACAGCTAACAACAATACCAAGTTGATTAAAACCAGTAAGAAATAGAGGTACATACTGAGGTGTAGTACAAGAGAAAAGGACATTAATTCCTCTGTAGAATCTGACATTGGAATTGGAATTTTTGTCTTCAACTTTTTGTTGTGGAAGTTTTTTAAATATACAAAAATAGGGGAAATGGGTAAAATGAATCCCTATGAACTTATCACCCAACTTCATTATCAGCTCAAGGTTGTGTCATCTGTTTCCCCACTCCCTCTTCCCACTTTTCACGCCCAGATTATTTCGATGCAAATCTCAGACATCATAGCATTTCTTTGATGACAATTCAATATGTTTCTCTAAGAGATAGGGACACTTTTAAAAATACATGACAAAAAAACATGACAACAATACTATTATCCCTCCTAAAATAATTAACAGTAAATGCTTAATTTCTAATTTACAGTCAGTTGAGTTGGACTTCACAGAGATGATTTTAATAGATGGTGAATGAGAGGAAGGGGATTCATTCAGGCTGAGGAACAACATGTGCAAAGCAAAGAAATGTGCAAAAGTGAAAGGTAATAAACGTCTGATTCAGGGCTGTGGCAGTGGAAGTGGAAAGGAAATGGCAAGTATGAGTCATTGTGGAGGAAAACTCAACAGGATTTTTCCACTTGAGGATAGCATGTCTATCTTCCCTGCATTTCTGGTTAACAGTGTTCGGTCATTTTGAGCCATATAGAACAGCGTCAGCAAACCAAGTCCTACTCTCATCCAGTATCCTAAATAATAAAAGCATAGTATGCAAATTGTCCCCTTGATCGACCAGAGTTCTTCCAGGAGTTCAACCAGGAAGTGGGCCAGCCAGGGAAAGGGAGGGAGGCCCCTGGCGGGCAGCCAGCAGCCACTAGGGACCTGTGCACTGGGCCTCTAGTTTGTAAATAAAGCTTTATTGGCACACAGCCATGAGTTCACACATTGTCCATGGCTGCTTTCACCCTACCGTGGCAGAGTTGAGTACTTGCAACAGAGACCCTATAGCTGCAAAGCTGCAAATATTTACTATCTGGCCCTTTATAGAAAAAGTAAGTTTCTCTAAGAATTTCTTTTTCTGTTTCATTAATATTTGGTTGTTATTTTGTTTATTGTCTTTTTCATCTCAAGGTAAGGTCAGGGATTTTTGTGTCTGTTGTTCACTGCTCTATCCTTAGTGCCTGGATCAGAGCCAGACATTCCGTAGGCACTCAGTAGGTAACTGTTGAATGAGTGAATGCATTAGTCTTTTTGTTTCTCTTCTGCATTAAACACTGGAGCTTCTTGGGGGGACAAGGATAGGTGGCAATGATGCTATTTACCCCCCAGTGAAATTTAGAAAATTTGTTTTTGCAATACAATGGAGTTTTAAGCAACAATTAAAACTTCTAGTTATGATGAATAAACAAAAACTAATTATGAAGACCGTAGAAATGTGGGAACATGTTTATGATAGGTCAAAATCTTATGCACACTGCCTCTCTAAAACCTATCTGAATATGGACAAAGACTAGAATATAATGCAAAAATGAAGTCATTGTTTTAAGATTGTGGATTTTTTGGGTGTTTTTTCTCTCCAAAATTTTTTTTAGTACTACAGGCATACTTTGGGGATACTGTGGATTTAGTTCCAGACCACCACAGTAAAGTGAATATAGCAATAAAGTGCCAGAACCGGTTTAGCTCAGTAGATAGAGCGTCGGCCTGCAGACCAAGGGGTCCCGGGTTCGATTCCGGTCAAGGGCATGTACCTTGGTTGCGGGCACATCCCCAGTGGGGGGCGTGCAGGAGGCAGCTGATCCATGTTTCTCTCTCATGGATGTTTCTGGCTCTCTATCCTTCTCCCTTCCTCTCTGTAAGAAATCAATAAAATGTATTAAAAAAAAAAAAAAGAATATAGCAATAAAGCCCGTCACAGGAATGTTTTGGTTTCCCAGTGCATATAAAAGTTATGCTTACACTATACTATCGTCTATTCAGTGTGCAATAGCAGTATGTCTAAAATAAACCATGTACATACCTTAATTAAAAATGCTACATTGCTAAAAAATACTACATTGCTGACCATCATCTGAGCCTTCAGCAAATTGTAATATTTTTGCCAGTGGAGGGTCTTCAATTTGTAAAAAGTATAATATCTTGCCTGGCCTGTGTGCTCAATGGTTAGAACACCACCCCTCCGTTCCATTTTCTCTCAAGAATCAATGGAAAAAATATGCTCAGGTGAAGATTTAAAAAATAAATAAAAAGTGCAATAAAACGATGTATGACTGCATTGTTTTCTCATATTTTTAAAATATATAATTTTTCTATGCCTTTTCTTCCCACCTCCCACCATGTCCAGAAATTTAATCTTTAGTGTGGATCACAAATAATGCAATAATCTAAAATGAGAGTTTATATGGAATCTCGGCATTGGAAAGATTGATGGGCATTATGGATTTATGTTTCACTTTATCCTATGATAAGCTGCTACAATATGCCTTCTAGCAACAAGTATGCCTGTAAGCATCCTTGGCTAGAGCCTAATTTGGATTTATAAGTTTTCATTTAGACAAAAGCCCTTTTAATTGGAGTATGAACAGGCTTGGTGGAAAGGAGTAGTTTGGGTGAGAACATCTTATAGTTGTGTTTTCTCAAAGCACTGTTCTTCCCTTCTTATTTGGAGATGCATGTTCTGGTTAGCTTTTTCCATGGTGTCACAGAAAGGCAACATTTTCTCCTGGATTCAGTCATTTGGAGTAATTATTTGGTTTCCTTCCCATTTCACTTTCAGGCTGCCTTTAAAAACATGGATAAGTGTATTCTTTGTACCTGTTTCTCCATGTACAAAATTGTTCTTCTCTCATCTCCCAAGGATGTGGTGAGTTTGCAGACCTTTGATCTAAATAGACTTGTGTTTACTCTACCAAACTACATTTCTAAGTTATACATTGTTGGATTTCCAGCCATTGCCTCTAGGCTTCATCTGAGTATCTTGTCGGGGCAGCACAAAACACAATACAGAAAGATTCCAGTTTCAGAAGCTTCCTCAAGGGCATATTATCTCCCAGGTGCAGCAAATGGGAAGATGATGAAGTACCTTCTCTCATTTAATTTAAAGTAAAACCCAAAGTCCTTCCAGTAGTCTCAAGAGTCTACGTGATATGACTCCCTGTCCCGCTTACTAATCTGACCACTTACTTCCTTGTAGGTCACCCCATTTTAGTCATGTGGACCTCTTACTCTTTATGTCACAAACATTTTACTGTGTTCTTTTTTTTTTTTTTTTTTTATTGTTCTTTTAACAGCCAATGACTTTCTTCTTCATACCCAATGAAAGTTACTGATTTTGTGTGTATTGCAATCTCTTTCCTTGAGTTGAACCTAGCTTTCTCCAAAGGCAATTCCTGATGTTAGGTAAAAACTTCCTGTTAGAGCCTGTTTTGCCAATAAATGATAAAGGATGTTGTCAGCTAATATTAATACTCTGCTTATGAAATTGCAATTGCTGGTGCTATATTTTGTGAAGTTCTTGCCATATAAATGGCACAAGTAATTTGGTAAGTTATGGCTCCAGAGAATTCTTTACATAGTAAGCCAACATTTCTTTTTCCTTCTCAGGGGAATATATATAACATTAAATTAAGTTTGTCTTGGTTGCCAACACTTTAAACTGAGCTGGTTTTCCTGCCTGTGCTGAGACATATTTATGGGAATATAATTGATTTCTCTAACAGTATGGAGATAAGTAGCCTTTTCCTGCCTTAGTCTTGTTGATGACTCATGGTCTTGAAATAATTAAAGAGCACTTATCACATGCCTTATTGCTTCATGATCCTTTGATAAACTACCAAAACTCTTACCAAATGCCTTCAGATTTTAATGGCATGTGTTTACTACATAGCACATTCCACAAAATACTTAAAAGTCTGATGCATATTCTCTTTAGTCCAAATTTCAATATTTCCCTAACCAACCATGTTCTTTTGATTCTATTCTCAAGCCTGTTTATCATGTTTCTTGTTTTTGGTTGTAAACTTCCTCAAACATGTGATATGCTGATAGGTAAGTTGAACTCAGTTTCAATAGCTTTTATAATTATGTAGTAGAGGCTTTTAAATGTTTTTTTCCCCTATGAGCCTTCCTTTTTTCTTTCTATTACACATTTGCTTATTCATTCATCCATCTAATTTTGTTTTTCTATCTAACATTTACTGAACATTTATTAGGTATTAGTTGTGAAACTTTCTTGGCCCTCTTCACTGTAGCCCTGACTTTAACATATTTCTTTTTGTTTTCTTGTTCCATTTTCCTTTTCCATCTTCACATGGAATATTTTCAAATACTCTGACAACTGTCAGTTCTAATTAGTAAAGTTAATGTCTTCAGTAGATGATTCTCTTTTTTAATGATAGAATTATACTTGCCCTGTTTTATAAATAAGTCTATTGCAAAGGCTATTATTCAAACAGGACATAAATGTGATTTTCTCCTTTTTTTAAAAAACATGTTTTATTGATTTTTTACAGAGAGGAAGGGAGAGGGATAGAGAGTTAGAAACATCGATGAGAGAGAAACATCAATCAACTGCCTCCTGCACACCCCCTGCTAGGGATGTGCCCGCAACCAAGGTACATGCCCCTGACCGGAATCGAACCCAGGATCCCTCAGTCCTCAGGCCGACTCTCCAACCCCTGAGCCAAACCAGCCAGGGCGATTTTCTCCTTTTTGCTACCTTTCTCATTATTACTGCAATTGACTCATGGTAACTTCAGAAATGGAGAAACTGTCACTGTCAAATAGAAATACAATGTGAAAAACAGTTTCATTGAGATATGGTTTGCATACCTAACGTATCATTAGGGGTCTTGTATAACCCAGACTGCCTGCTAAAAGCACAAAATTTCTTTGAAATTCTATGTTTAATCTTGAAAAAAATTTTACATTCAGCATTTTACTCATTATGTGTGTGTTCAAATATAAAATTTATTCATCCCTACTCCCCTGACTCCAATTCCAAGTAGAACTGTTCTTGGAGTGCTATTTATCTGGTGCGATCCTATTGCACTGAGTTATATGGGTACTACTTCTAAAAGCAAAATTCTGTAATCTACTTCTCAGCTTTAGATGCTATCCCATACACTACATATCCAGCACCTACTTTTCCTCTTAGCTCCAAACCCATATATCCAAGTGCCTATTTGACATCTGCATTTTTAAACTTTATTTTTTTTTAATATATTTTATTGATTTTTTACAGAGAGGAAGGGAGAGAGATAGAGAGTTAGAAACATCGATGAGAGAGAAACATCGACCAGCTGCCTCCTGCACATCCCCCACTGGGGATGTGCCCGCAACCCAGGTACATGCCCTTGACCGGAATCGAACCTGGGACCTTTCAGTCCGCAGGCCGACGCTCTATCCACTGAGCCAAACCGGTTTCGGCTTAAACTTTATTTTTATTGTTGACATTACACCCAGTACCCCACCAACATCTGCATTTGGATGTTCTCTCAACAAATGGTATTGTCATATCTAATCCATTAGCAAGAGCTGTTGATTCTACTTTGAAGCCATCTTGAAACCATTCCCATTTCTCCTGTTTTCTTTACGTTCTCTGTAGTCCAAGCTGTCAGCATCTGCATCATGCAGTAGCCACCCAACTGGTCTGCTTCCACTCTCCCTTCTGTTCCCTATGGGGGCCAGGATCCAACCTACAGCACAGGTACAGCCCTTGACTGGAAATCAAACCCACAAGACCCTTTGGTGTGCAGGCCAATGCTCTAATCACATTTATGTCCTGTTTGTATAATAGCCTTTGCAATAGACCTATTTATAAAACAGGGCAAGTATATCATTAAAAAAGAGAATCATCTACTGAAGACATTAACTTTACTAATTAGAACTGACAGTTGTCAGAGTATTTGAAAATATTCCATGTGAAGATGGAAAAGGAAAATGGAACAAGAAAACAAAAAGAAATATGTTAAAATCAGGGCTACAAAAGCCAGGGCTAAAACTTAAACTTTTTCTTCTTTTTTTTTGGGGGGGGGGGTGACGGATTTCAGTGCTTTTATTTCAAGTTCACTGTTTCCCTTACATTTTCTAAGTTAGAACTGATAAACATGTCAGAAAAAAATCAAACCATGCATCAGAAAATAAAATAAAATTTCATTGATTTTTCAATGTGATTAAGTATTATAGGAATACTAACAAAAGTGGGGGGGGGGGAAATCAGTACTTATATATTTCAAATTTTGCAAGTTTCTCCACTTCACTTTTTTTTATTAAATCCTCACTCGAGGATATTTTCCCATTGATTTTAGAGAGAGTGGAAGAAAGAGGGAAAGACAGAGAGAAACACTAATGTGAGGGAAACACATCAATTGGTTGCCTCCTAGCCTCAACCAAGGCCCAGGCTGGGGAGGAGCCTACAACCGAGGTATGTGCCCTTGACTGGAATCGAACCTGGGACCCTTTGATCCACAGGCCAACACTCTATCCACTGAGCCAAACCAGCTAGGGCTCCACTTTACATTTTAATTGCTCTTTTAAATCCATACAATCACTATATAAAGTTAACAAGTAAATGATTCAGGATATATTTCTTTATAATGTCTGAAAATTTGTGGTGGTTGGTTTTCAATTACTAAACATCTATGAAGATTTCATCTGTCCTAACCACTTAATTAGAAAAATATGCAAAGTAATATTATGATGGAAATTTGAAAATCTATTCTATCTATCTATCTATCTATCTATCTATCTATCTATCTATCTATAAAGAGGTAATATGCTAATTGGTCCTAATGGTGTCACAGTCACAACTGCTAAGGAGGAGGCTGCCTGTGCATGCGTGGCGGGGCATTGCTCCCAGAGATGGGGTGGAAGCAGGGAGGTGCCCAGAGGAGGCCCGTGCCTGAGAGGGCAGGAGTGAGAGCCCTTAACGCCCCCCTCACCAGTCCTTCACTACCCACCACTCACACTCATACACTGCTCACCCCACTGCTCACCTGCCTGGGGAAGGAGCACAGCAGAAGGGAGGTTTCCACGCTCTCCTCCTTGGGCACCATGACAGGGCAGAGCTGCCACATTGCTCCAAAGACTGGGAGGAAGTGGGGAGGAGCCCAGAGAAGACGGGACCAGCCCAAGGCGACTCAAGGGATTGAGGGCAGGGCTTGAAGCGGCTAGAGAAGGCCAGAGGGATCAGGGGGCTGGACCAGGTGCGCTGGAGCTCTGCATAGAGAGGTTCGGGTGTCAAGGCAGGGTGCTCGATTTCACACACTGGACTCCTAGTCCTATATAATAAAAGGGTAATATGCAAACTGACCCTAACAGCAGAACAACTGGGAATGACTGGTCACTATGACACACACTGACCACCAGGGGGCAGATGCTCAATGCAGGAGCTGCTCCCTGGTGGTCAGTGCGCTCCCACAGGGGGAGCTCTGCTCAGCCACAAGCCAGGCTGATGGCTGTCAGTACAGCGGTGGTGGTGGGAACCTCTCCTGCCTCCTCAGCAGCGCTAAGGATATCCGACTGCAGCTTAGGCCTGCTCCCCGCTGGCAAATGGACATCCCTCGAGGGCTGCCGGGCTGCCAGAGGGATGTCTGACTGCCAGCTTGGGCCCGATCCCCCAGGGAGCGGACCAAAGCCAGCAGGTGGACATCCTCCAAGGGGTCCCAGACTGCAAGAGGACATTGGCCGGGCTGAAGGACCTCCCTGAGTGCACAAATTTTTTGTGCACTGGGCCTCTAGTGTGTGTGTATATGTATGTATGTATGTATGTATGTATATATATATATATATATATATATATATATATATATATATACACACACACAAATAAAAGGCTAAGCAACCAGCCAGTATGTATGATGCGCACTGACCACCAGGGTGCAGACAGCAATTTTGCAGGATACTCTTGGGGGATATTAGAGAGCTGGTTTCAGCCTGATCCCCACAGGCCAGGCCGAAGGACCCCACCTGCCGGAGGGACCCCGCTCACTCCACAGACGCCATTCAAGCCGCAGTGCCACCGCAGTTGCGGCCAGCCAGGGAGGGACCACAGGAGGTTGGCTCCAGGGCGTGTCCAGCCTATCTCGCACGGTCTGGCCCTGCCAGCCACCTTCTAATTAATTTCCTTTTAATGTGCACAAATCTGTGTACCAGGCCACTAGTATTTAATAAGAAGAAAAGTTAAAATATTAAGAATGGAGTATATCTCATTTAATTAGAATATGTGTTGCTTTCTATTCTAGCTAATATACATTTCAGTCAGCAGCAAATTGAAGCTGTATAGTATTAATGATCACTCAAATCACTCTATATAATCTGTGTTATATTATCTAACCTTATTTAGGTAACTGCTTTAAACATTTTGTAGACTCCAGTACTTCTTAAAGTTTTCAGTTATTGATTTTCAAATCTTCATTGTAGGTATAAGCCTCTCAGAAGGGCAAGCATAACCACGTTTCCTGCCCAGTTGGTCTTTTCCTTTGATAACCACCCATGTTACCCTACAAGCCTGTCAATAAGCATGTAATGAGAAGGTGCTGTGGGGCTGGAGCCTCTACAGGGGCCTAGAAGCAAACAAAAGATTAAGTTTGCTTGGAGAAGCTGACAATCAGGTTGCTGGTTTTCATGAGCATAAGCCAGCATGGGTTTGCTTAATTTTGTTTTTCATCAGCAATGACAAAAGATGTTTTTTTAAAGGTGTACCATTAACTCTGACACTGCCCTTAAGTTGACAGAAAAGAAAATAGTTCCCATTAACTAATAAAAAATTTGTGACAAAGTTTATGTAGAATCCTGGGGTATAATAATCTCCAGAGATTTTCATAACCACAAATCAGATTTACACTGTAAAGTATTCAGTGGATAGAGCGTTGGCCTGCGGACTGAAGGGTCCTGGGTTTGATTCTGGTCAAGGGCACATGCTTGGGTTGCAGGCTTCATCCCCATTAGGGGGCATGCAGGAGGCAGCCCATCAATGATTCTCTCTCATCATTGATGTTTCTATCTCTCTCTCTCCCTTCCTCTCTGAAATCAATACAAATATATTTAAAAAATTAAAAAATAAAGAAATAAAGTATTAGATCAGTTCTTAATTATCCATACATTAGTAAAAATGGGTTCGCCCTAACCGGTTTGGCTCAGTGGATAGAGCATCAGCCTGTGGACTCAAGGGTCCCAGGTTCAATTCCGGTCAAGGGCATGTATCTTGGTTGCGGGCACATCCCCAGTAGGGAGTGTGCAGGAGGCAGCTGATCGATGTTTCTCTCTCATCGATGTTTCTAACTCTCTATCCCTCTCCCTTCCTCTCTGTAAAAAAAAATCAGTAAAATATATATTTTTTTTAAAATGGGTTCTGCCGAAACCGGTTTGGCTCAGTGGATAGAGCGTCGGCTTGCGGACTGAAAGGTCCCAGGTTCGATTCCGGTCAAGGGCATGTACCTGGGTTGCGGGCACATCCCCAGTGGGAGATGTGCAGGAGGCAGCTGATCGATGTTTCTCTCTCATCGATGTTTCTAACTCTCTATCTCTCTCACTTCCTCTCTGTAAAAAATCAATAAAATATATTTAAAAAAAAATAAAAATAAAAATAAAAAATGGGTTCTAATTTTTCATGTTTTAAGAGTAAAATGTCAGGACATTTTTATGGTTTCCTCTGACTAGTAAGACAGGAGGGAGGTTCTTTGTGAGGATTTCCAACCAAGCCATGTACAACCAATCTGATATATGGTAGATCCTTTTCTTGCCACTGGAAGGCTCAGGACTATGAGATTAGCAATGCTCCTGTAAGAGTTCATTCAGTCGAACTTGGTGGTAACTTTTTTTCTTGACTGCTTCCAGTTCTGCATCTGTGATTTTCTTAGCAGTTGCTAAATCTTTGTAGCTTTCATGGAGACGATATGGTTCTATCATCTCTTCAAAGACTTTCCAGCTTAGCACCTTCTCACACCCGCTTCCCAAAGAAGAGCTAAAACCCAGACTTACTGTGACCTACAAGATTCTGTTGGGCTTGATTTCTACCTGCCTCTCCAGCCTCATTTCTTATCTCCCTTCCCCCTAGTTCACTACATTTCTATCATATTAACCTTTTTTCTACTCCATGAATAGTTTCTTTTCTCTTTAAGGCCTTTGCACTTGCAGTTCCCTGACTGCAGTGCTTTGATCTCAGTTGGTTACTTGAATGTTCCCTGTGTCATTCAGACCTTAGTTCAGATAGGCCTTCCCTGGCTGCCACATCTGACTCAAACATGTACCTTCAGTTATTTTCTCAATTAATATATTACTTTTAACTTTTTTCTGTTACATACTCTATCTAAAATTATCTTGTTTATTTTTGTCCCCTTCCCCTCTAAAAGACTAAATTTTATAGAAGAGGAAGTATACTTTCTTATTCATTACTTTATCCTTGGTGCCCAAACATTCCTGGCATACAGTATGTTTTAATATATGTTTGTTGAATAAGCAAACATTTTGTATGTTTTTTTATACAGAAGACCCTCCAGTTGTGAAGATTAACCATTTGCTAATTTTTAAAGTCTAGATTATATCAGTAGAGGGCAACATGTGAAACTATTGGCTTACTTTTTTAGGTTTCTTCCTAAAACAAACAAAAAGTCAAACACACTTGAGGACATTCGAGCAGTTTTACCTTTATGGATAATAACTGTAATAAAGGCAAAGTATCTTAACAGTGAGTCTCAACAGAGTAATAGTGGTGGTAATGCCTCTAGGGTGTTCTCTGGATTGTCACAATGACCAGGGACTCCACTGACATTTAGTGGGTGGAAAAACAAGGATGCCAGGCATTCTACAACATACAATTCCTTTAAGTCCTGCACAATTAAGAAATGACTAGCTTCCTTCACAATTTCCAACAATCTTGTAAGTGAAAACATTCCACTCAGGGCAGAACCAGGTTTTGTAGAGCCTAAAGCTTATATAAGCTGGAGGGTCATCTATCTCTATATGAAAAAGCAGACAAAATTACAATTTCAAAATTAGGTCTAGGATTTTTAAATATCAAATATTTAGGAATACATCTAAAGAAAGATGTACAATAGTTCTTTGCCAAAAAGTGCAAAATCATTTAAAGAAGATCTAAATAAGTGAAGGGACACACTGTGTCCATGAAATTAAAAACTCACTATTTTTAAAATTTTCATTCTCTCTAAATTAATCCACAGTCAATGAATCTTAATAAAATTCTCCAAAAAAATTATGAAAATTGAAAAGTTGATTCTAAAATTCTTTTTTTAAATGCAAAGAGCAAAAGCTAGTCAAGGCAATCATGAAGAAGCACAAAGTTGAAGACTTAGACCACCAGGGAACAGGCCTGTTACAAACAGATAATAGAGACAGGGGACAACAGTACAAATGCTGACAAACTGACCAATGGTACAGAACCGATAGTCTAAAAGGTAAACTGTCACATGACTTATGATCAACGTGACAATGCAGAGCAGGGGGAAAAAAGATCTTTTAAATAAATAGTGCAGGGTTAATTGAATATCCACATGGGGAAATCTATCTTAACCCCTCAGGCACATGCAAACATCAATTCCAGATGGATCAGATATAGATCTAAATGTGAAAGGTAAAACCATTCAGCTTTTAGAAAATATAAGAGAACATCTTCATGATCTTAAAATAGACTAAGATTTCTTTAATGTATCTTTATTGTTGAAAGTATTACAGCTGTCCCCTTTGTTTTTGTGGGGGTTTTTTCCCAATTGACCTCCACCCTACACCCGCTCCTCCCAGGCCTTCGTCAAACTATTGTCTGTGTCCATATGGGGGCTATGCATATATGCATGTATGTTCCCCAGTAACTGCCCCCTTTCCCCACTCCCCTAACATTCCCCCCCATAATCCTCCACACCCCGCCCCCCCACCCCCACCCCCCCGTAAAATAAGGTTTTCTTAAAATAGCACATAAAAGGCACTAAATATAAAGGAGAAAATTGGACTAAACTAAAATTAAGAATTTCTGTTCATACTAAGACACCATTAAAAGAGTAAAAAAGCAACCCACAGAGTATGAGAAGATATTTTTAAGAAAAAAAACCTCCTACAAGTCAATAAGAAACACAGAAAACCCAACAGAAAAATGGGCAATGACCTGAACAGACAATTCATAAAAGAGGATATTCCAAGAGGCTTGTAAGTTTATGAAAAAGTACTCAACATCATGAGGGAAATGCAAATTAAACCTACTGGAGAAACTGATAGATCCTCCCTTCCCCCCAACTGGTGGGCGGAGTATGACGTAACCTGCAGCCTGGAAATACCTAAGTGACTAACCATGTACCCTATATGGACTATACATTGGACCACCAATCCACACCTGCCAAATACCCTAAGCCCTTGTCCTATATGGACAATGCAGTAAGCCACCAATCAGTATGCGCTGAGTACACTAAGCCTCCACCCCTTCCCATTCTGCCCCTCAAAAGGCGTGCCCACCCGTGCACGTGCTGCTGTCCTCCCCTTGCGAGACAGCCCGGGAGGTCCTTCTCCTCTAATAAAGCCTGTAGTACTGGTTTTCGGCCTCTGTCTGATTTTTTCAGAAACCATTTTACCTCCAACCAGAATGACTAAAATGAAAAAAAACACACAAAGAATACCAACAGTGGGTGAAGATGTGGCACAACTGGAACTCTCACTATTGCTAAGCTGAACATACTTATACCCCCTCATCCTACAATTCCACTCCTGGTTATGAACTCAAGAGAAATGAAATTAAATACATGAGAGTGCTTATATCCACCAATGGACATGTAAAAGAATGGTCACAGTAGCACTATTAATAATAGCCCCATACTGGAACTCTTCCATATGGCCATCACCAGCAGAATGGTTAAATTGTGATATAGTCACACATGGAATGCTATACAACAATAAGAACATGTGAACTGCAACTACATGCAACAACTGAATGAATCATACAAACATCTGGTTGAGCAAAAGACGTAAGATGGTCCCTGATTGGGTATCTCAGCTGGTTAGAGCATCATCCCGATATGCCAAGGTTTTGGGTTCAATCCCTGGTCAGGCCACATAGAAAAATCAAACAATAAATGCATAAATAGGTGGAACAATAAATCGATGTTTCTCTCTTTCTCCCTCCCTTCTTTCTTCCTTCCCTCCCTCTCTCTCTCTAAAAATCAATTTAAAATTTTTAAAAATAAAGTTAGATGCAAGAGTGCACATTGTATGAAGTACAAAAGGAGGCAAAACTAAGTAACGCTATTAGAAGTGAGGATACTAGTCATCTTTGGGGAGGGGAGAGGCAGTGATTAGAAGGGGGCAAGGCAATGTTTTGGGATATTGGTAATGTTCTGTTTCCTAATATAGGTATATTCAGTTTGTAAAAATTCATCAACTGTACTTATTCTATGTGTACTTTTCTACGTATTAAATTTCAATAAAAAGTTTTCTTTAAAAATGAGGTATAGACCTCACCAGCATAGCTCAGTGGTTGAGCATCAACCTATGAACCAGGAGATCACGGTTCAATTCCCGGTCAGGGTATATGTACAGGTTGTGGGCTCCATCCCCAGTGTAGGGCATGCAGGAGGCAGCTGATCAGTCTCTCATCACTGATGTTTCTATTTCTCTCTCCCTCTCCCTTCCTCTCTGAAATCAATAAAAACATATATATATATATATATATATATATATATATATATATATATATATATATATATATGAGGTAAAGGGCCCTGATCAGTGTGGCTCAGTTGGTCGGTTATCATCTGAGCACCAAATGGTTGCTGGTTCGATTCTAGGTCAGGGCACATAGCTATGTGGCGAGTTTGATCCCTGGTAGGGGTCATGCAGAAGGCAGCTGATCAATGTTTCACTCTCACATTGATGTTTCTCTCTCTCTCCCTCTCCCTTCCTCTCTCTCTGAAAATCAATAAAATTATTCTAAAAAAAAAAAAAGATGTAGGGTCATTAAAGTAGCCTGAGTACATGTGCACATGAAGGCCATAAAGCTTACACTTCATAATAAATCTGCCTTTGATCCTGCTGAACACACACATCTATATATATAAAAGCCTAATATGCAAAGTGTCCCCTCGGGAGTTTGACCAACCGGGGGTTTGATCACCTGCTATGATGTGCGCTGACCACCAGGGGGCGGCATGGAACGAAAGGAGGCCCTGGCCGGCAGCTGCTAGGGACCCTACCAGTGCACAAATTTTGTGCACTGGGCCTCTAGTATGTAAATAAAAAGCAGTTTATAATTATCTAAGCCTAGAACTAAATAGATTTTTACACTGAAACTAAATTTTCCACCATGCAATATACACTGAATTTTCCAGGAATGTAACTACTATGTAAATAAAGGAAAGACTGTTTTAGTTTTATGTAGAACTTAAAGATTCATTCACCATTCTAGAAAACCATACATGGGTGGCATTGCCACATATCATGAGTCACCCACGCAATACACCTGTATCAGTCTCTATCTATGGGTCATGTTCACAGAGATAAGCCAGGTGTACCTGCAAGCACCTGACGGCTACAGTTTCTAACGTGCTTTGAGCATTTACAAATGTCTTCTGCGAATTGACATTTGGAAATACATATTTGCCCTCCTTTCATTTCTCCTTTATATTACAATTAAGATGTTGTAGACATGTTGGTAAATTCTATTGTCTGGGAATTTCGATTTAAGGATGGAAAATGGGCCATAAAGTCTGGGAATGTTGAGAACCAGTTACAAACCATCAGCCTATCAAAAGAACTGCAAAAGAATTCTAATTCTTGAACTCGGTAGCTATTCTTTTATGCTACTTGTGTTAGCCAAATTAATAAACTTATCTAAAATGTAATAAAATTTAAAAAAAAGAAAAAGAAAGAAAAGAAAAACCCAGCTGCCATTTTCAAGAGCAATTACCTGAATATATCTATCATAAACTAGACGTGGTAAGCAGAACAAGGGGACAATAAGAGTTCAAATTACAAGATCTAACTGAGGCCTTTTCCAGTTAGACCCAATTTGGCATTCACAAGCAAAGGGCTCCATTATTTTTCTGTTCTCTTTCAAAAATAGCTCCACCTTCAAGATTACACAAATTAGCTCATTCTGCAGCAAGAGTCCTTACAGAGCAGCTCCTAGGAAGCACAGACATGCTGTCTACTGTGGGAAACCAGTCATTTAAAAAAAATAAAAAACAAAAGAACATGTTTTTTTACTTTTCATTTTCACTGGGTTAGTGATAAAGGATATGTTCTATTGTTGGTAATAGCTACTGCAATATATCTCCCTCATCAAGAACCATCAAGTAAGGATCACAGAGGAGATACCAGATCAAGCAATTATGAAAGCAGAATAAAGAGGGATGTTAAGACTCAGCTGCTCCAATAGCTTCAACATGGCCCACAGCATAAAAAAAACTCATCTAGCCTTGGCCAGTGTTCTCAATGGTTAGAGCACTGACCTTCTCACCAAAGGGTCTCGGGTTTGGTTCTGGTCAAGGGCACATACCTGAGTTGAGGGTTCGCTCCCCACCCCCAGTCAGGGCTCAAATAGGAAGCAAACAATTGATAGACTCTCTTAATTGATATTCCCCCCCCTCCCACTTCCACTCTCTCTGAAAAGCAATGGGAAAAATATCCTCATGTGAGGATTAACAAAACAAACAACAACAAAAAGGAATTCATCTAGATATTTAACACAATCAGTTGCCAAGCTATGAATTAGCATCATTCAGTAAATTCCCAAGGGAATTCCCAGTAGCAAAAGTAGAAACAAAACATCCTTAACAACTTTGAAGAGTTCTATAACACAGATCTCTTTCTCAAATAATGTCACTTAAAGAAACGACAATTATAATTTTTTTAAATATATTTTATTGATTTTTCACAGAGAGGAAGGGAGAGAGATAGAGTTAGAAACATCGACGAGAGAGAAACATCGATCAGCTGCCTCTTGCACATCCCCCACCAGGGATGTGCCCGCAACCCAGGTACATGCCCTTGACCGGAATCGAACCCGGGACCTCTCAGTCCGCAGGCTGACGCTCTATCCACCGAGCCAAACCGGTTTCGGCTATAATTTTTTTTTGGTAAAAAACTTTGAAGTCATCCTTGAATCATTTTCTTCTATTCATACCTCAAATCTAATCCATAAGCAAATTCTTTAATCTTGAAAATATACCCAGAATCTGAAGACTTCTCATCTCTCCACCTCTGCTATTCTGGGCCATGCCAACATCAGCTCCCACTACATCATCATAATACTCCTAACTGGATTCACTGCTCCCACTCCTGTCCTTCTTTAAAGGCTATTCTACACATAGCAGCCAGTGGACATTTTAAAATAGAAGTCATGCCCGGCCACCAGGGTACAGTGGTTGAGCGTCAACCTAAGAACCAGGAGGTCACAGTTGAATTCCCAGTCAGGGCATATGCTGAGTTGCAAGCTTGATCCCTAGTGTGGGGCATGCAGGAGACAGCTGATTAATGATTCTCTCTCATCACTGATGTTTCTATTTCTCTCTCTCTCTCCTTCTCCCTTCCTCTCTGAAATCAATAAAATTATTTTTTTAAGTTACTTGAAAACATCTTAAAAAAAAAAAAAAGGAAATAAATAAAATAGAAGTCATTACCATGCCTCTTTGCTGGCTGAAACCCTCTATGGCTTCCCATCTCACTCAAGGTCAAAACCAGAGTCCTCTAATGGCCTACAAGATTTGGTCCCATTTACCTAATTTCCTCTTCCACTACTCTCCGCCGTGCTCACTTGGCTCCAGTCCACTGACTTCCTGGATGTTCCTGGAATCTACCAGTACTTGCATTTCCCTCCACTGACTTGATTGAATGTGTGCTCCACAAGAACTGCTCACCACCTGAGGTCTTCTAGATGTCCTTATTCAAAACCCTAAAACTCCCTGCCCTGCTAATCCCCCTTTCCCACTTTAATTTTCCCATCTTACACACACTTATCACTGGCTCACTCATTTGCTGCCCACCCTGCCCCTGGAAGGTAACTCTCAGGAAAGCAGGAGAGTTTGTTTTGTTTGTTTTCTAGGTGAAAGTTGTTTGTTTTTTAAATTTATCTTTATTGCTGAAAGTATTACAGATGTCCCCTTTGTTGTTGTTTTTTCCCATTGACCCCCTCCACCCCACCATACACCTCCCAAGCCTCTGATTTGTGTCTATTTTATTGACTGCTCTCTCCTCGGTCACTAGTATATGATGTGCAATGTATCTGCCGACTAAATAAAATTACTATTAGATAGAGGAAGAGTTACAGAGACTTATCCAAACCCACATGGTGAGGTAAAGCCAAATAAGAGACCAAATTCTAAAGCCAAAGCATTTTGGACTCATGATTTTAAAGAGATTATAGCAACTTGCTGATATTTTTCCTCCTGATATAAGAATAGGGGGAAATTCTTGAATGAGCATCAAACAAAACAAAGCAAAACAAAACAGAGCATCATTCCAGTCATTTTTCTATAAAATCATCTCTTAAATGAACTCAAATAAGATGATGCGTCACCACACTGAGACATGGCATTCATTTATCAGTGAGGCTGCCTGAGAACTAAGTAAACATATCACTTGGCCTAAGTCCAAAGCATACCAAACTAATCTTATGCCAAATCTTAGTTTAAAAGAGCATTTCCCATTTCCAACCAAAGTTTTTATTTATCCAATGAGATTCCTTTCTCCATGGAGAGAAAAATCAACCCAGAAGATTAATGGGTGGAGTGCTCTCTCTCCCGAGAGCACGCCCGAACTTTTCCCTTCTCCATCCCCTTCCCCTACAGGGATGCATTTCCTAAACTCTGAGGAAACCCAGGAGACCTGCAACCGAGGAGCAACGGGCAACAGCAGCCTTTCCCAAACCCCCTGAACCTGTCTCCAAGGCTCCCTTTTCTCTGATTTGTCAGTGAGTCAAAGCATCTCCACCTATGCTTGCCTATTGCTTCTTCCACCCTAAGCTCTTTCTTGTTTCACTGTCCCAGCTTTGATAAATGTACTCTCAAAATAAAAAATAAAAATAAATATGAATGGGCAATGTTTAATAATATTACAGCTATTCCTGCCCGGCTGGACTGGCTCAATTGGTTGAACATCCTCCTGTGCACCGAAAGGTTGTTGGTTCAATTCCTGGTCAGGGCACATACCTGGGTTGCAGGTTTAATCTCTGGTCGGGGTGCGGACAGAAGGCAACTGATCAATGTTTCTCTCATATCGATGTGGTTCCCCACCCCACCCCCCACCCCCGCCTCATGCATTACCTCAAATGAGGATTTTTAAAAAAATTTAAAAATAAAAGTTATTTCTATTTATAAGTGTTGTTTTTGTTTTTTAAGGAAAGATAAAGTTATCTATAATAAAAACAAAGCGATAATGATATTACATACAGTTAATGAATAATTCTCCCCATTAAAAGCAAGGGCATAAACAATTTATTGCACATTTTGGTGGCAGAGAGGAAATACAATTAAATCCATTAATAGCCACAGGAGTTTTTATGTTCCCAGAGGACCTTGGTTTCTACAGTTGCTTATTCATTTTCATCCACAGCAAACATGGTGCATGGCAGAAATGACAAAATGCTGCAGACTACTTTCCACATCTTTTAATTTTGATGAGACAATTTTATTAAACAAAAGACTTAAGGTAGCCCTAGCTGGTTTGGCTCAGTGGATAGAGCGTCGGCCTGCAGACTGAGGGGTCCCAGGTTGTGGGCTTGATCCCCAGTAGGGGATGTACAGGAGGCAGCCGATCAATGATTCTCTCTCATCATTCATGTTTCTATCTCTCTCTCCCTCTCCCTTCCTCTCTGAAATCAATAAAAATAAAAATAAAATTTCAAAAAAATAAAAAAGTCTGCCTCCCCCTTCAGTCACCGCTGATTCCTTAAAAAAAAAAAAAAGACAAGGTAGATAACACTGCCACATTCCACTGGATATGAACTAAAAATGCCAAACAAAAACCTACTTGTGAAGACATTGTAAATGATAACTAATGTAAGTCAGATCTACAAATATACTATCATATTCATAGCTTCACTGTAAAGATGTTAAGGTAATATGTCTATGAATACAGATGCTTGCCCTAGCCATTTGGCTCAGTGGATAGAGCATTGGCCTACAAACTGAAAGGTCCTGGGTTCGCTTCCGGTCAAGGGCACATGCCTGGGTTGTGGGCTTGATCCCCAGTGGGGGACTTTCAGGAGGCAGCCGATCCATGATTCTCATCATGGATGTTTCTATCTCTCTCTCCTTCCTTCCTCTTTGAAATCAATAAAAAATATATATATTTAAAAAAAAGAATATAGATGCTCAAATATTTTACAAACCTTTTATTTCTCTTCATAGCAAATCAACAAAGCAAAAACAAAACAAAACGGTATCCTTGCTGTTTCTTCCAGGAAGAAAAGTGACTTGCCCAGAGGTAATCAATAAAAATTAGCTATAGGGCTATGGTGCTTTATTTACTAATACATAATACTCCAATCCAAATGTAAAATTTTACTTGTATCTCTAACTGTATATTCAACAGGGTTTCTGATTCCCTAAGACTTTAGAAGATTAAACCCCGACCCTAAACTCACCAGCAATCCTCCCTCTCTGGAGCACAACCTAAACCAAGTAAGGAAAATGTTTCTTCTTCACTCCTAAAACACCCAGCTGTTACTCTCATGTTCTCAGATTATACTGCCCATTACTCTTAGTCTTACATTCAGAGCCTATTCATTCTTGCTTAGTGGTTAGACAATATAGTTTACAAAGTGATCCCCCCATATTTCAAGTACCCACCTGGCACCACACAGTTACTACAATATCATTGACTACATTCCTTATGCTGTATTTTACTGCCCCTTGATTCAGAGCCCATTCATTCCTTTTTTAAAAAATATTTTTTATTGATTTTATTGATTTTCAGAGAGGAAAGGAGAGGGAGAGAGGGAGCGAGGGGGAGGGAGAGAGAGAGAGGGAGAGGGAGAGAGGGGGAGAGGAAGAGAGGGGGAGGGTTAGAGGGAGGGGGAGGGGAGGGGGAGGGGGAGGGGGAGGGAGATAGAAACATCAATGATGAGAAAGAATCATTGCTCGGCTGCCTCCTGCACGTCCCCTACTGGGGATCTAGCTTGCAACCTGGGCATGTGCCCTTGACCGGAATCAAACCCGGGACCCTTTAGTCTGCAGGCCGACACTCTATCCACTGAGCCAAAACAGCTAGGGCAAATCCATTCATTCTTAACATTTTTTATTATCCTGTTCTTCAGCCCATGGTATATTAGTAGAAGCAACAAAGCAGAAAGGAGGCATAGATAGCCATGGAGAGAAACAAAGACAAAAACAAAACTAAAACCACTGTGATTCAGTGGATGAATGCCGACCTATGAACCAGGAGGTCACAATTCAATTCCCTGTCTGGGCACACGCTTGGGTTGTGGGCTGTACAGGAAGCAACCAATCAATGATTCTCTCTTATCATTGATGTTTCTACCTCTCCCTCTCCCTTCCTCTCTCTGAAATCAATAAAAATAATTTTTTTTAAAAAAAAAACCTAAAACAGAAAACATGAGTTTAAAAATAGCTACGCACCAGGTACTAGTCTGTACTCTTTATTTCAAGATCTGATGTTCATTATGAGGATCGCATTCATCATAATGATCCACACTTGAGGTTAATCTGTTTAATGTATTAAGGAAGAACTAAAACATATAAATATATTTGTAGATTTCCAACCGAAATGGGAAAACAAAGTCTTGAGTCTTACTAATGGAGAAAACTAACATATATTCAAAGATCCAAATGTTTCACGATAGACCTTTAAATGTATTATCAGGTTTCTCCTGTGAAAGGACAGTACAGTTTCTCTATAATCTGAGACATAAAAAGGAAAGCTTAAGGAGACAAGAGAAAAATATCAACTCTATTTAAACCCAAACCCTCAATTTTCCTTAGAGTCGGTCAGCTTTTATTGGTGACACATGGCTAGCTGTAAACCGGTTTAGTTGCTCTTCTGACTGCCAAAGCAGAGCTAAAGAAGTCAGCAGGTGGAATAGGGAAGCTGTCAAGTCAAGTCAGCTCAAAACAAAGTTGTGGTTTGCAGGCGGGGCCTGCACCATCTCTTCCGTTCATATAAGCTGGCAGGATGTAGAAACAGGATCCCAACTCAGCCACTGCGTCAGAGAACCAAAATATTTTGCTTTGACTTTCTAAGCTATTAAGCTTAGGGTTTGGCAGGATCTGTATCTAAAGTGAACTCAAGACCTTGTAATCAGAATATCAATAGAACTGCCCTAATTCTAGAAAGAAAGCAGTTTTTGGAGGGTGTGGAGGAGATAGAGAAGCTGAACTGGAGGTAAGATAGCAATAATAGCAGCTAATATTTTTAACTATTTCCTATATGCCACATAAGCACTGAACTTTACTAATCTCATTTAACCCTCAAAATAAATGAGGAGTAAGGATGATTATTATGCCCATTTTACAGATCAGGAAATTGACGCATTAGAGAGATTAAATAATTTGCCCAAGTCACTCAAATGGTAAACAACAGAGTCAGGATTAAAATCCTGGCTACTGGCTCCAGAACTGATACCCATAGTCACTATGCTATGAATCATCTCACTATCTAAAATCTGGTAATAGAGCAGCATTCTGTAATTCCAACGTGATAACATATAAAACATTAGATATTATGGGTCAACTATGAGAACCAGACAGGACTTGGGGGACACCAAGTTTAAAAAGAGAAATAGCTCTGGTGTCAGACAATCATGAGTCATGAAGACAAATCCCTGTTCCACCTACCTCTAAGCTATGTAGCCTTGCAAAAATGCCCTCCCCTAACTGGACTTCAATTTCCCTTTCTGGAAAAGGGATCTCAATACCTGCCTCTGAAAGTTCCTGTGGTACCTGGTAAGTGCTAGATTAGTCAGGTTCACGTCATTCAGGCATCAGACCAAGTGTTACCTCGCCAGAGGTCTCTGACCAGCCTATCTAAAACAACCTTTCACCCGGCTGATATAGCTTAGTGGATTAAGCATCGTTCCATAGACCAGGAGGTCCCGGGTTCAATTCCACATCAGGGCACATGCCTGAGTTTCAGGCTCAATCCCCAGTCTCTTTCATCGATGTTTCTATCTCCTTCTCCCTTCCTCTCTGAAATCAATACAAATATATATTTTAAAAATAAGTAAATCGCCCTAGCCGGTTTTGCTCAGTGGATAGAGCATCCACCTGTGGACTAAAGGGTCCCAGGTTCAATTCTGGTCAGGGACACATGCCTGGGTTGCGGGTTTGATCCCCGATGCAGGGCGTGCGGGAGGCAGCCAATCGATGATTCTCTCATCATTGATGTTTCTCTCTCTCCCTCTCCCTTTCTCTCCGAAATCAATAAAAATATATTTTCTAAAAAATATATATATAAAATAAAACAGCCTTTCTTCCAACACTCTCAATGCCCAACTCTGCCTTATTTTTCATCATGGCACTACTCACTACCTAATTGTTAAAGATCTAGTTATTTGTTTATTATCTGTCTCTCTTCACTAAGATGTACACTAGGAGATAACGAACTTCGTCAGCCTGTTTGCTGCCATTTCCCCAACACCTAGAGCAGTGCTTGGGCATAGAAACATTCAATAAATATGTGTTAAATGAATGAATTGTGTAAAATAGAATTTCACTCAATAAACATAAATAAATAGGTACTGTTCATTCAACAAATGTATTTATTAAGCACCTACAAAGTAACTACATAAATGAACAGGATTATTTCAAATGATAACTAGTTGTGAAGACTTATAAACCCCCAGAACAGACTAGGCAGATGAGGGCAGCTTTCAAGGTCAACTGAGTGATGACCTTAATGATACCCAGGAGCCAGCCACATGATGATCTGGGGCAGAGCATCCAGGTAGAGAGAACAGCAAGTGCAAAAGCCCAAAGGCATGGGTGACAGTGCCTAAGCCCAGCTTGCCTGGAGCCAACTGAGCACGGGGGAGAGTGATAAAAGATGAGGTCAGGAGGACGGGGCCACAACAGGAAGCATCTCCGAAGCCATAAAAAGGAGTTTTATTCAAAGTATGATGAAAAGTTATAGTATGTCTTATCTTCACCCACTAGAATGTATACTTTATGAAATCAAGGATATGGCTTGTGGCACATACTAGTATGTCTATAAACATTTGCTAAATGAGTGAACTGGGAAGATTATGAAGAGGAGAGTGACATGATCTGATCTTCATTTTTAACTATCACTCTGAACTGCTACCAAGGGTCACCTTCTGGGAGGAGACTAGAGTGGCAGAGGATGGGTAGAATTACAAACAGTACAGTGCAATATGTTTGAGGAAACAAGCTACACTCTAAATCTTGAAGCCATTTGGTGTTTTTAAAGAAGAGACAGGAAAAGGTAAGGAGGGATCAAATAAATGACAAGTGGCTCCTAAGCCTTTTGTGTTTTCTAAACTATTAAAAAAATAAAACAAAACACTTGCTACAAAGAATATCTCACCTATGGAAAGAAGAACCAAAGGAACTCAAAGACAGACAAACACACAAAATGCTTTGGAAAGAAAAAACACCTGCCTATATCTAAGTACAATAACCAGTCTAAATTTCATATGCCAATTTTATATCCAAAACTAGAGGCCTAGAGCATGAAATTTGTGCACAGGTAGGGTCCCTAGGCCTGGCCTGTGATCAGGGCCAATCTTCCCACTCCTCTGTGTGTGGGGCGACCGGTGGATCGATCAGGGCCCCTCACTTGCACCCGCTTTGGCCTGGCACTGCCTGCATCCACCGCCACCCAACCCTGGTTCCCCATTCCACGTTCCCCATTGGGCGAGCAGAGCCTGCCGGCCAGGGGGAGGGACTGAGAGGCCAGGGTGAGGCACTGAGAGGTTGGCCGACAGGCCTTGATCAGGTGTTTGGGGCCTGCTGCCTGGGGGCAGCTCCTGCACTGAGCAGCTCCTGGTGATCAGTGTGTGTCATAGTGATGGTCATTCTGCCATCAGGTTGATTTGCATATTATGCTTTTATATATGTCTTAATAGACAAACATGTAAATTGACCATACCTTCGCTACGCTAACCAGCCAATCAGGAGTATGCAAATTAACCTAACAAAGATGGCAGTTAATTTGCATACATAGGCTCCAAGCAGTGGAGCGAAGCCTCAGCCCCAAGGCTGGCTCCAGCCGGAGCCCGGCCAGAGCGAAGGCCTGGGTGCTGGGTGCCAGAGGAAAACCGGTGCCAGCAGCCAGGGAAAAGGAAGGGCTATTGCACGAATCTTGTCATACAACAGGCCTCTAAAATATATATATATAAATAACCTGGGGGAAAGCTTGTTCACAATAAGGTTTTGAAATACAGACTGTCATTTAGGGAAGTTTTACAGCAAGTTTAGAAATCACCAAATAATATAAAAGGACAAAAATTAATATCACACATACTCCTACCATCTAAACACCATTTTGGAGTTAATGCTTCCAGGTAGTTTTCTCAAAGATATTAAGATCAAAATTGTGGTGAACAAATGGCAGGGAGGCACCAGGAAGACATGAGCAGACTTAGAAGGTAATATGGTTTAGAGGACAAAAACTAACAAAGGAAAACTAATGAGTCCTTAAAATAGGGGAGAGGCATTTTAAAATAATCTGGAAAAGGACAAAAGTATTCAGTTTAAATGAATAAGAAACAATAAATATTAATACTAGAAATGCCATATTTATACAATTTTCTCCCTAAAACGAATAGAACTTTCTGGAAATGTCTAGATCTGCCCTGTCCAATATAGAAGACACTAGTGCAAATAGTGTAACAAAATATGGCTAGTGCAAATAAGGAAGAGAACTTTAAATTTTTTAAGTTTTAATTAATTTGAATTTTAATTGCCATATGCAACTAGTGGCTAATGTATTAGGGCAGCTTTAAAGATAAAACAGCTTATGACATAAGACATAACTGAATGTGGAATGGAATGTTTTAAGGAAGTGCTTTCTAGAAGATATATGTAAAATATATAAGCTAAGTAACAATGTATCATTATATACTGGCCTTTTCTACTTGTGTTACTCAAGTTAGAGGTCAGGTACTGGTGAGCTGTGACTACAGCTATTCTTTGGTTTTAATAAGATAAAAGATTGGAATGTAAGTCCAGCAGGCTTTCAAACCAGAAAACTGGTGTATGAATGGCAGTAAGAGGGAAACACTCTAGAGTTGGTACCCAGGCACATCTTGGTTTTCTAAAACCCTCAGAGGCTTTGCTGGTTATTCTTCTAACTAGGCCTAGAGAAGGGATGATTCTGTCAGTGCTTGCCAATCTAGAACCCAACAACGTTGCTCAATTCCAGCCCAATGGGCCTCTGAAGGATGATATAACTTCAACCCCTGTCTTTTCTCAAGAGCCCTTGATACCACTCCAAAAGCAGTCTGGGGGAAAACCAGCTCTTGCAATCATTCCCACATCACTCCCAGAATGTTATGCAGCAGATGCAAGCCAAGCTGACTCCAAATTTCAGAGGACCCACTGAGTCGTCAAGTCCAGGCCAAAGCAGGATGAGGCTTCCTGGGGTGAAGGAGTGAATAGCATTTTCTGACTTGTACCTCCCTCATGCACACCCAGGCAAGTACCAATAATAACAGGTGGCTTACTGGTTCAGCTAAGAAAATGAAAAACTGGTTTAAAAAGAAATCACATAACCACTAATGTGTCCAGAAGATCTGTAAATCAATCCATGTAAAACGGACTCTGTGAAAGTCATTCTCTTTCTGCCTTAAGGAATCTGAGCTTCCACAGGGACGATGGATAATATTACCCCACCAGAGAGGATATCCTATTTCAACACTCAAAATGTGACATTCAAATCATCGAAGGTACAAAGACTTTTAATGCTAGGGAAATAACAGAAATTTCACCAGGTCTCCCTTATTTGATCAATTATATTTATTTTATATCTATCATTTAAGTACTTTCTCCTGTGGATCTACAAGTCCTATTTTATATTTATTTCCCCCACATCTTAGAATAGATGGTGAATAGAAGTATTCCTAATCAATGGATGAAAAATCTAAAGTATGGAAGAATTTTCCCTATGTACAATAAGAACACAGAGGAACATATCCTGGCTTGCCAGTGCCGTGGTCGGCAAACTGCAGCTTGCGAGCCACATGCGGCTCTGTGGCCCCTTGAGTGTGGCTCTTCCTAAGCCTTAGGACAGTGATGGCGAACCTTTTGAGCTTGGCGTGTCAGCATTTTGAAAAACCCTAACTTAACTCTGGTGCTGTGTCACATATAGAAATTTTTTGATATTTGCAACCATAGTAAAACAAAGACTTGTATTTTTTATATTTATTTTATATATTTAAATGCCATTTAACAAAGAAAAATCAACCAAAAAAATGAGTTCACATGTCATAGATTCGCCATCACTGCCTTAGGAGTACCCTAATTAAGTTAATAACAATGTACCTACCTATATAGTTTAAGTTTAAAAAATTTGGCTCTCAAAAGAAATTTCAATCGTGTACTGTTGATATTTGGCTCTGTTGACTAATGAGTTTGCCGACCACTGGCCTAGTGCTTTTTTGGTTAGAGGGGCAACTGCCCCCAAGTGCCTTCATAAAACATTCCTACTGCAGGCCAGTCATGCCAACTTAGTCATGGCCACCTCCTTCGGCTCTAACACTTTTGTACAATAAGGTTTAACTTCAGTACCCACTAAAAAAAAATAAGTCTAAGGAGAAATTGTGACTAATAACTACTGAACTCTTTCCCTAAGTACACGTACAAATAAGGATATGCAAATGTGCTTTGCTCAAAGATAAATGTGATATAGTCTATAAGTGATGCAGCAGAGCACTTTTTGACTCCTAATAATTTACACTACCGAGAAAATGTTGTATACTTGCGAAATTTAATAATTTTTTTGCCTCTCCTACTTAAGCAATTCAAAAACGGAAAACATCAGGAAAACTTCACAAAGACCAAAGAGAAGGGATAAATGTGTTACATGGTGTCACACCACTATACATAGCATAGATGACAGGTAGAGAAGTACTACTTACTATGGAGGGAAAACAATGCCAACTTCAATAGCTGTAAATTTCATAAAAGAACTATGATAGACCTACCTGCTCATAAAAAAAGCTCTAATCTTATCTCAGTTCTCACTCTCTAGAGGTGATCACTGGGAAATACAGTTGGCTTTTATGATTTAAAAAAATTACTATAGGATCTAAGGGAATTTAGTAAATGTTAAATAAAGGCAGAGTATGTAACTGAGAAACAACTACATTGCTCATTTTGATTTAAATCTCTAGCATCCTAACTGGTTTGGCTCAGTGGATAGAGTGTCAGCCTGGAGACTGAAAGGTCCCAGGTTCAATTCCAGTCAAGGGCATGTACCTTGGTTGCAGGCACATCCCCAGCAGGAGGTGTGCAGGAAGCAGCTGATCGATGTTTCTCTCCCATCGATGTTTCTAACTCTCTATCCCTCTCCCTTCCTCTCTGTAAAAATATTAATAAAATATATTTAAAAATATAAAAATTAATAAATCTCTAGTAAAGGAAAAGGGATTTTTTTCAAAAGCAAGTTATACTTCTGTAGGAATCAAGAAAAGGAGCATGACCACCCTAACACTCAACTTTCCAACTCTTCTCTGGACTAAATAATCACATTTCACAAGACTGAATCCCACAAAATTCTTATATATAGTTAACCTTAGATCCACAAGCATGTTTACAAGTCTTAAGTGCAGATATCTCACGTTTGTCTCAGTGAGTTGCACGAGACAAGAGTGTAATTCTAGACTATATACAGAATGCACACTGCCAGTATATTCTAAACAACATGAAGCATACCGAGGAGACTTCAAATTAACCACATGACTCTAATAATTTGAAGGGCTATTTTCTCCCCACTGGGTGTTATTTGCCATCCTGCAGATAAAACAGCATGCTTCAAAGAGCACAAGTGTTCCACAAGGAGCTGGGAGGCACAAGGATGTCGGCTGAAAAACAAAGTCGGAGCAGGACAGCTGACAATCTCAAGGATAGGTCAGTAGACATGACATACTGCAAACTCCCTGCAGGTGAAAACAAGGCAGCCTGAGCCTCTCACGCCAAGTCAGCATAATAATTACAGACTTGATCAGAACGTCTGGCTGTTTCTTGGGCTAATAACTTAAAACATGAACTTTTCCGTGACTAAATGGAGCAGGTCAAAAATCAAAAGCAATTGGCGATTTTATTTACATCCCCCATCCTCTCTCACCCTCACCACCTCCCCTCCCACCCCTGTTTCACAGCAACTTCTTTCCAATCAGCTTATTCCTTTTCCATCTAACCAGCTAGAAAAGGCAGCTGTCGAAATATCACTAAGCATAGTGATAGATGTGAAGGAAGCACGGGCAAGCAAGTACTAACACACTGGTTCCATGTGGGAAGGGCACAGACAGTGCTTTTGTGTTTGAAAGACGCAGATTAGAATACTTCAGCTAGAGATGGGCCTATAAAAAAAAAAAAAAAAGAAAGAAAGAAAGAGAGAGAGGCCTGCTTAGGACCAAGAGACGAACACTTGAGTTTGGTGTTGTGGTGGGGTGCTGGCCAAAGCAAACTAAACTAACGTGGCTCCTTGATTACCCCACAGAGAAAAAAAGTGTAGATCAGTAAAGTGAATCAGTAAAGCTCAAACACGAAGGACCTGAAGAGTAGAGTGGGGCAAATGGAAAACAAACTCGCACAGTCATTAAAAGTTCCAGCTGTATATGCCCTGCAAAGACATCCCATCCTTACATATAAGGACAACTGAAAGAAACTTTTGCAAGGCGCACCAGGTGTCCTGCACAAAAATATTTAAGTATGACTGTTTATGTAAACAAACAGGAAACAACCCAAATGTTCACCAAAAGGAGAGTTATGACATATTCATATAATTAAATTCTACCCATTAGTGAAAATATTTAAACTACAGTTACCTTAAAAGTGATTCTCATAAATCTGATGTTAAGTTAAAAAAAAAAAAAAACTCACTAAAATAGGTCACAGAACACATACAGTATGATGGCATTTACATAAACTTCAAAAACATTCCAAATTTGAAAACATTATTTAGAGGTGCATAAATATAATAAAATTAGTTTTAAGAGACAAGGGAAATGATAAACACACAATTCAGAATAATGTTTAGCTTTGTGGGGGAAGAAGGGGATGTGGTCAGGAAGGGGCATCCTGAGGCTTCAACATACGTGGTAATAATGCTCTATTTCTTAAGCTCAGTCAACTATAGAGATGTACTCCTCACCATTTTTTAAAATACATTTTTATTGATTTCAGAGAGGAAGGGAGAGGGAGAGAGACAGAAACACTAATGATGAGAGAGAATCATTATCAGCTGCCTCCTGCACACCCTACACTGAGGATTGAGCCCAAAACTCGGGTATCTACCCTGACCGCTGTGACCTCCTGGTTCATAGGTCAACACTCAACCACTGAGCCACCGGCTGGGCTCCTCATCATTTTTAAACAGTCTATCTAGGGTGTGTGTGTGTGAGTGTGTGTGTGTAATTTTGTACGCATGAAATAATTCAAAATAGAGAGGGGGGGTAATGGGCTAACAGTAAAAAGTGAACCCAAGACTCCAAGGCACAGAATCAGCTCAGAGGTGACAAACAGATCGCCTCCAGGCACTGGCGGGGCTTACTGAGCAAACCCAGCTCCAGTTCTATTCAAGGGGTGAACTCCAAGACACTGCATACTGGCCCCGAAGGGTTGTAGAAAGATTCCCTTGCTGATACAGAAATAAAATATCCCAAAGTCGGGCAAGTTCTACCAAGGGAAGGAAAGTCCCAGATGGTTTCAACAGATAGGAATGGACTGAATTTAGGAACAAGGCAGTCCTCTGATGTAGCCCTGCAGGGCTAGAATATGTGACCAGTTACTGGAGGGGGGAGGAGGGGATGAAAAATACACTTCCAGGCACACTAACAGAGAGGACTTTCACAGGACCACAGAGGCAGGGGCAGAATGTGCGCTGAAGACCGACCAAAGGCCGCTCGGGCTGGCATACATGGGCTTTACCGGCAGAAGGTGGCCGCCGGGTTTGGCAGATGCTGGGCATATCGGGAAATACCGAGAGACCGACACCACATGTATGTAACGTATGTACAGCCCGCGGGCACCGGCAAGGCCGGGAAAGAGTCTGACTGACGCGGGGAAACTGACCGTCAGGGAGGCCGGATTCGGTCAGTCGGCGGGAGGGAGGCCCGGCTGCGAATCCAGGCCCCGCCGAGGGAGGGAAGAGGGTGGTCCCGGGCAGAGGCGGAAGGTGGGGCTGCCAGGAGAGGGCGGGGTCCCGGCAGGAAGAGCCTGGGAGGCCAGGCCCGGGCCGGGCTGGGCGGCGGGCAGCTGGGGGAGCGGAGGGAGGGGGCGCCCCCTTGGGCGATGGGCCGGGGGAAGGGCAGGGCGGGGGCTAGCACAGTCCGGCCCGGCGGCCCCAGGGCCCGTCCCCCGTCCCCTCTCACCTGGGCACGCAGCTGGCCGAGCTCCGGTCCACCTCCCAGGTGGCGTACAGGTTCATCTGCACCGGGGCGGGGGGGCGGCCTGGCCCCGGGCCGCCGGGGGTCGCGGAGCCCGAGGCCACCGCGACGGCCATGGAGGTGGACGTGGACGAGGACGAGGAGGAGGCGGCCACCGCCGAGGTGGACGTGGACGACGAGGTGGCCTGGGCCAGCTTGGGGGGCGTTGGCTGCTGCGGCGTCGGCTGCGGTGGCGTCGGCTGCTGCTGCGGAGACTGGGCGACCCCAGAGCCTCGCTGGCCGCTACCACCCCCCGCGCCTCCGGGACCACCGCCCGCCCCTCCACGTTCCGCCATGGCCCGGCCGGGGGTGAGGGGCGCGGGGGTCACAGGAACCGAAGCGACGCCGAGAGGACGCCCAGGCTTCTCCCCGGCGGCGGTGGCGGCGGGGGCTCGACCGGTCTCCTCAGCCCGCCCGCCGAGCGCGCGAGCGAGCGAGAAGCTGCACGCAGGCGCGGGGCCTCCCGGCGCGCAGCCCTCGCGCTCGCCCGCCGCTGCCTGTTGCGGCTCGCGCCGCCGAGACAGTGAGTGGGCGTGTCCGAGCGCCGGCTCCGCGGCCCCACCCAGCGCCGAGGGGCGGGGCCCGGGCTCGCGCGGGCGCCTCGCTGCCCAGGACCGGGGTCGGCGGCCCGCGCGCAGGCCGGCCCCTCCCCTCAGCTCCGCGGCGCGTCGGCCGTCGGCCCGGGCCCCCTCCCCCGCCGTCCTTTCGGCCCGCGGAAACCCCGCTTTTCCGGGGCGCGGCCCCGGCCCGGAGAGGGCTGTGGCGGGAGCGCGCCCCGGCCCCTCCGGTCTGCGGAGCCCGGAGCACCGCCGCCCTCCCAGCCCGCCTTCCCGCCGCGGACCTGGCCGGGCTTCTCGGCCAAGACCTGCGCAGGGAGGTGGGACCCAGCGCCGGCCGCCGCCCGCCCCTCTCGTGTGGGGAGGACAAGGGACCCGAGTCCAAAAGGCCCGGAGGATTCTAGCGAAGCTCCGGCCCAGCTGCAGCCAACCTTTCTTCTGCCCCCACAGCCCCACTCGCCCAAAGAGCCATCACAGAGGCCAAGACCCCAGCCTGCCCTCCATTTCCCTCTTGGATGCTTTTTCTACGTCACCACTGAGGAAACATCTAAACTTCTGTTCCTCCCAAAGCCTGGCTCAACTGGCACATCCTCCGAGGGGTCTCCCACACTTCCCGCCGGGGAACCATCTTGAAGCGCCCGCACCTGTGGGTGCACTTACACCAACGCCAGGGGCGCATTCGAAGCAGACATCTCCCCGGCGCTCTCGGCAAATGCCTGTTACCCAGTGCAGCCTATGGGGAGGTCTCTGGGGATGGGGAGCTAGGACCCGAGAAAGCAAGCCCGCCCTCCCCCCTGCAGACACACCGACACCTGGAGGCGGGCGGACCGCCACCACCCGGGGACCATACAGGCGCAGGGACCATCTGGGTTGGGAGCTGTGTTCTGTCGGGTGAGGACGTGGCCTCTTCTGACCACAGGCCTGTTAGGAAGCCTGACCTGGCCACTTCCCCAGCCCACGGAACCTCCTCAGCCCGGCCAGGGCTAAGTGGCTATTTTAGCCCAAGGACGGAGCAGTAAGGTCAAACCGGGCCTCCTCCAAAGGCAGGCCGTGGGAAAACCATTTCTGCACGCCTTGGCTGCATCACCATCTCACTGCAGCACAGGACCCAGGTGCCCGCCCTGAAGGTGTAGAAAGGGCTGTTTTAGTCCACTTGCAGGGGGGACTAAAAGATGAAGGAAGATCAGGAGTGTTACATATTCATCTCTTTCCTTGGGAAACAGCTTTATTTACAAAACAGGTCTAAAATAAGAACATGAATGACAAGCCCTTGGGAATGTGGGAGCGCTGGCTCTTGGGGACCCATGTGTGAAGCCCAGGCAACCAAGCAGAGGGCCTAAAGGAGGGCGGATGTGTGAGGGGGACCTAAAATTTGAACTCCTTGTATTTCTTGCTGCCTCCACGGCTGTCCTGAGGCTGAGCTTTCCGTTTCTTTTGCTAGAGAGAAAGAGAAACAGGTTACAACAGGTTCAACCACCCACTGATCCCCAAAAACAAGGGTGGACAGCCTGACACAGCCACATACGCCTGTGGAAAAAGTGCTGAAACTGGATTCTCAGACTTGTATAAGTTCCTTCCCCTCCCTGTGCCTGTTTCATCATCCTCGAGGAGGACAGCCCACCGGAGCATTTCCAAGGTTTCCAGCACCAAGGAAGCTTAGGGCAGCAGGCACTGAGTCCTCCCTCACTCTCACCACTAGAGGACGCCACTCCACCGAAAAAGGAGTCCCAGTCCCCAGCCCAGGCTTCTGGTGTGAGCCCTACCTTCTGTTTGGCAGCATGCTCAGCCACCATGTCACTGAAGTCTTCCTTCTCCACTTGTGCCTGCTGCTCCCTTACATGCTCCTCATACTTCTGGGTCATGGCCATGGGGTCCAGCTCTAACTCTTCAGGTGCCAGGGCCACTTCCACACCTTGTAGCTCAGGGGCCGGGCCCTTACGGCTCATAACCTAGAAGAGGTATCAGAAAAAAAAAAGGGATCAGAGCTTTGTCATCTCCAAAGAGAGGCTCAGAAGCCCTCCCTTCTGCCCCCTGTCCAGTCCCCAAAAGCAGTGTCCTCCAAGTACTCACCGTGGACATGTCATAGATGTGGGTCGATCCCATTATGGCTCCCCCAACGGTGGCCGTTCTCTTCTCCGGTAACACAGTGAACAGCTGAGGTGTCTCGCTTCTGCAAAGTACAAAGGGGTCAAGCCCAAAATGGAAGGGATAAAAGGGCCTCCCGAAGAGGAAGCAAAAGGAACACCGACAGCACCTCCACCCGGCACCCTGGAGATACTCCGAGACACCCAGGGGAGAAAGTTATGCACAAGCTGCCCATGAGAGGATAGAACTGGGTTGGTGCCAATGCTGGGAATACAGCCTGGAAGGAACACAGTGACTGAGTTAAGGGACCCCCAAGTTTAGGGTATTAGAGACCAAGACTCCCACATGCGAAGGGCGAAGGGTCAGAGGCTGAAACTTTCCAAAAGATCGCTGGTATAGAGAAGCTAGCAGGGGAAAAGAGGTCACAGCAGTTCCTGCCCAACGCTGTGCCTGGAGCTTTTACATACAGAACTCAAACTCCCAGCCCTTCCACTGGTGCAAAAATGATCTATAGCCAGTCTCACCACCTATTTAAAGGATTACATTTGAAACACAAGAGCAAATCTACAAATATCAACCCAGACCTAGCTTCATCCCTACTTCTCCCCTGGAAGAGGTGACAATCTATTCTCACACAGCAGCCAGAGCTAATGCCTTAAAATGGAATTCAGATGCTGGCCTTCCTTTGATCAAAACCCACTGAGGCTTTTGATTGTGATTTGAATAAAGTCCAAACTCTTTACCATGGCCTAAATCCATGGTCGGCAAACTGTGGCTCGCGAGCCACACACGGCTCTTTGGCCCCTTGAGTGTGGCTCTTCCTCAGCCTCAAGAGTACCCTAATTAAGTTAATAACAATGTACCTACCTATATAGTTTAAGTTTAAAAAATTTGGCTCTCAAAGGAAATTTCAATCGTTGTACTGTTGATATTTGGCTCTGTTGATTAATGTGTTTGCTGACCACTGGCCTAAACAGTTCATAATCCAGCCCCTTAACTAAGCCCTGCTCACTATACTCAACCACAGTACCCTACTTTCTTTTTCTTTCTTAAATATGCAAAACTTGAGACTTCTGCTTTCTGACAAGGAGCAATAAGGACTAGATGTATCCAGCCCCATGAAACAACCCCCCAAAATGGGGAAAATGGATGTAAGGTTCTTAATACCATCTGGAAGCAGTACAATAGTGGACACGGGACAATGAAGGACAGGGATTCCTGAGAGACAAGTAACAAATGAGGTGAATCCTTCAATTGCCCAGCCTACTACATGGAGAGTCTGCAGAGCACAAAACAAAGGAGTAACCCATGTAGAAATCAGAGGTCTCCATGAGCTGAAGGGATGAAACTGAAAATGCAGGGAGACCGCGGCAGCTAGAGATCATAGGTCAGTGTACTGGAGAACTTAAGAGACCTACAGAGGGTCCCCCTTCAAGTACTCAGGTGAGTACTGCATGTGAGGAAACTACCCAGGCCAGGGAGAGAACCACCTGGAAGGATTAGTGGTAACAATACCTGCCATGTACTCAGGCCTGGGAATAGTGCCTCGTCCCACTAGGCAGACTAAACCTGATTAACAGGGCACTGAGCAAAGCATGCAGTGTCTTGTGCTCAGTAGTGCAGAGGACTGAACAATGCTTCCATCTAGCCTAAGGAACCTGACGAGCAAAATCTGAAAGAATCAAACTGTTTCCAAGTACTTTAACTATATCCCTGAACAAAGCTAAAGATTTACAGGAATACAAAAGTATCCTGTACCTAACAAGGTACATTTCACAGATTCTAGCATCCAATCAAAACCTAACAGGCATGCAAAGAAGCAGAAAAATAGAATCCTTAATGAGAAAAATAATCAATTTACATCAACCCAGAACTGGCACAGCAGGCACATTTGGCATTAGCAGGTAAGTACATTAAAGTGTTATTATTACTGCATTCCATATGTTCAAATGTTAAATAAGAGGTACAGAAGATATAAAAAGACCCAAATCCTATGGCTAGAGATAAAGACTACATTGGATGTGATTCAAGTCAGATTAGAAACTGCAGAAAAAATATTAAAAAACATATGAACAGAAATTTTCTAAAAGGAAATACAAAGAGAAGAGATATTTGTTAAAATATTAGTAAGCAGTTGGACAACTTTAAGAGATCTAAAAGAGATGTATAATTGGAGTTCCCAAAGGAGAGAAAAGACAAAAATATTTGGAGAACTAATGGCCACAATTTTCCCAAAATTAATAAAAACTATAAATCCATACCCAAGATGCTTAACAAAACTCCAAGAAAAAAAAAAAACATGAAGAAAACCACATAATACTCTGTCCTATACTGCACAGTATAATCGAATTGTTCAAAACAGCGAGAAAATATCAAAAGCAGCCAGAGAAAAGTAACATGGACAGAGGAAGAAAAGGATGAAGATAGATTTCACATCAGAAACAATAAAAGAAGACACTAGAGCAGGGGTGGGCAAACTTTTTGACTCGAGGGCCACAATGGGTTCTTAAACTGGACCGGAGGGCCGGAACAAAAGCATGGATGGAGTGTTTGTGTGAACTAATATAAATTCAAAGTAAACATCATTACATAAAAGGGTACGGTCTTTTTTTTTTTTAGTTTTATTCATTTCAAACGGGCCGGATCTGGCCCGCGGGCCGTAGTTTGCCCACAGCTGCACTAGAGCAACATCTTTAAAGTACTTGAAAGAAAAAGACACTGTCAATCTAGAATCCTATACCTGGCAAAAATCTTTCAAAAAGGAAGGCCAAATGAAGACATTTTTAGACCGCGAGAGCAAAAACAATTCATGACCAGCAGACTCACAACAAGAAATGCTGAAGGAAGATTTTCAAGCAGAAGGAAAATGATACCAGACATCAACCTAGATATATACAAAGAAAAGAAAGAACACTGGAAATGGTAATTACGTAGGTTAGTAATATATGATTCTTGTTATTTAAATCTCTCTAAAAGATAATTAACCATTAAAATAAATTTAACTAATAACCATGTAGTGTAGGATTCATAACATATGTAAAAGTAAAATGTATGACAAGAGTGCAAAAGTTAGGAGGGAAAAATGCAATTATACTTTTGTCAGGTTCTTAATATTATCTGAAGTGGTATAATATCACTTGAAGATAGATTGTGATACAGACAGATATTCTAAACCCTAAAGCAACCACTAAAATAATAAAACACTTACAGTTGCTAAGTCAAAAAAGGAGATAAATGGAATCATAAAAAATGTTCACTTAATCCAAAAAGTGGGAAAAAGGAAACAACAGAGCCAAGAGATCATTTCATGAAAAAAGGGATCAATTCATCAAGAAGACTTACTCCCACACGTTTATATACCTAATAACAGAGCTTCAAAATGCATGACCATGCAAACCCTGTGCCTGGCTTAGGGCCTTCACAGTTTGTACTTACAGTTCCTTCTGCCCCCATCATCCTGTGACTGGCTGTTTCCTAACATTCAACTCTCAGCTCAAATACCTCCTCCTCCTCCTCCTCCTCCTCAGTGAGGCCTTCCCAAACGCCTCCCACCACCCTATCCTTCTCTATCCCATTACCCAGTTTCCTCTCCTTCACTGCCCTCTCCACATCGGAAATTATCTTGTTCTCTGATGAGTCTATCTTGCCTGTCTTTTTCACTGCTCAGTCCCCACATCTAGAGCAGTGCCTGGCACAGAGCTGGTATTCAATAATTTTGTATGTGAGTGTGTGTATGTGTGTGGGAGGGGGTGGGGGGGTGGCGGTGATGACAAATGTCAACCAGTCAGCCTAGAAACTGAAGGAAAGAGAAAGTCCTCCCTTCTTGGTCCTGCCTGATTCCCTTACCCATCCATCGCTTCCTCAATCTTCTTCTTCCTCAGCTCAATGAGTTCAGGAGTCTCCATTCCAGCTGGCACTGACGAGAATCCTCCCGGAGTGATGAGGCCACTGTAAAGAGAGGAACGGGGCTTGGAGTAAAGAGCAGGTCCCCAAAGATAGACAGGCTAGTTCAGAGAGGCAGACTCCGCGTCCCCACCTGTCTGCAGGGGTAATAAAGCCTGTTTCATCTGGCTTGTCTTCATCACTTTCCTCCTCTTCCTCTTCTTCTGAAGACTCCTCATCAGATGGCTCCAGCTCCCCCCAAGGAGTCCGATCAATCTCTTCTTCCTCAGTCTTGGTCTGAAAGAGATCACTAATCACTCAACAGATGTTTACTACCTATTATCTTTAAAGCTGTTGTAAAAGGAAACTAATACTGATAGAAGAATAAACAGATAATCTCTGCCCAGAGAGCTCATATTCTGGGGCTTGTATTTGCCTCACAGCTGAGAAAAATACATGCCATTCTTCAGATTTTGAAAATTCACAACACCTAGCTCAATGGTAATGAAACTATAAACTATCTCTAAACTTCATGACCTTAAGACCAAGCTTGCCAGCCATGGCCCATACCTGAAATTCAGCGGCATTGGTTCCAAATACATCCCCATAGAGTGGTTTCCCGGTTTCGTCTACTGGGGGTTTGCCCCAGCCACCAGCATGGTACCCAAAGGAACAGCTCTGCAAGAGAGTAAGTGCAAGTCAATTCTACTCCTCGGCTCCTAAAGAAACACTGAAGCCCTAGAAAAAAGTCTACACTTTGGGAACTCTGGAAATTATGATTTCAGAGAAGAATTACTGTTATCAAAGCATTATATACTAGTAGAAGCCAACAGAATGGGGAGATGGGAGTCAGAAAATACGGGAATAACCTCAGCATTTGTGGTAGAATCCATATTGTCTGAAACTGAAACGTGTTCTTTAAAACACATGACTCCCACTTCTTACTGATTTTCCTAACTTTTGGAAAGCTTTTAGAATATATTTCTCTTAAGAATTTCTGAAGCTTAACAATTCTTTTTTACTTCAATTACTTCGTTGTCTGTTAATTTTTTAATTGCATGCTTTTTTTAAAAAATAAGAATGAATTTAATGCCATTCCTGACATAAAATTATTTGTATGTCTCCATCCACATATAAACCAGAGAGACACCTGGGAACACATTCACCGAGTGTTAATCCACGTACTTCTGAGTGGTGGAATTGTGGGTGATTTGTTTTCATCTTTGTACTCTCAATTCTGATGATTGTATATGAGCATATCAGATTGTTTGGTTTGTTTGGGAGTTTTTTTGTTGTTATTTTTGTTAATCCTCACCTGAGGATATTTTTCCATTGTTTTTTTGTTTGTTTGTTGTTGTTTTTTTGAGAGAGAGAGTGGAATGGAGGGGGAGAGACAGAGAGAGAGAGAGAAACATCTATCTGAGAGGGACACATCCATTGGTTGCCTCCTGCATGTGCCCCGACCAGGGCTGGGCCGAGCCTATAACCTAGGTATGTGCCCTTGATGGAATCGAACTGGGACCCTTCAGTTCACGGGCCAATGCTCTATCCACTGAGCCTAACAAGTTAGGGTGATGTCAGGTTTTTAAAAATACAAAACCCATTACTTTTTTTCTTGAAACATTTTTTTCTTTAAACAAAAAATACAAATGGTGGAATGAGAGAGAGAAATACATCCTCTAGTTAACAGCAGAGGCAGCTAAGAATGAAAGAAAGGACAGTGCTCACCTCAGGGATGGGTGAGTTCAGCCCAGGGATCTTCAAGTTTGGGTACGACGGGGGTGGTCCATATCGCTGCATGGCAATCAGCCACGGGGGAGGAACTTTGTGAGCATTCTGCAAGAAAAAGAGAACAAAATACCATCTACCCACCCTATCTCTTCCGCTCCAATTCCCACCATCTTCTCTGCTGCCCGTCACTCACTGGTCCTACTGGCATCCCCAAGGAAATCCTTAGCTCATCGGACAGATCTCCTGGCTTCTTCTCCTTCAGTCGTGTCTCAAACTCCTTCCCCTGAGGAAAAAGCAGAGCATGCGGTATTGTGAACACCAGACACACACTGGGAACTCAATGGCAAGAGGACGTGAGAACAAAGATGAGAAGTTTCAATTCACATCAGATACACAACCCCACTGAGGGCTGCCTCATTCCCACTCTGATTCTCATTGCTTCTTTCCCAGCTAAAGTAGCTTTAGGAATAAAGGCCAGGAAGGAGGAGGAAAAGCAAGACGCCCAGTCCTATTATCAACCCACGATGAAATCATGGGCAAATTCCGGACCTGCTTTCTCACCTATAAAATGAAGGCATTTGACCGGATAAATTGCCAAGATCCTTCCACCTCAAAAATTCCAGGATATCATAGTCATTAATATTTTAAGGATCAGAAACAAAGTTTTCTCTGGCCTCCAGTATTAAATGTTTTCTATAAGCATCTGCCCCTGTCCCTAAACCACCCAACCTAAATATCATTTCAAAGATATGGTCTGCACCTCTCCAAAAAACCGCCTCATTTAAAGATTTCAAATTCCATCTCATTCAAGGAGAGTTAATGAACAATGAACAACTCCGAGGCTGAGGGGAGAGGCCACTGTACCGGCTTCAGAAGTCCTTACAGCCCAGCCGATGTGGCTCAGTGGTTGAGCATAGACCAATACACCAAGAGGTCAGTGGTTTGATTCCCAGTCAGGGCACATGCCTGGGTTTCAGGCTCGATCGCCAGCAGGGGGCGTGCAGGAGGCAGACAATCAATGTTGATGTTTCTCTCTCAGCGATGTTTCTAACTCTCCCTCTCTCTCCCTCTCTTTCTAAAATCAGTAAAAAGATATATTTTTTAAAAAGCCCTTCCAACCAAGAGTTACAGAGCTGTGAGCTAAGGCCCAGCCTTGCCTCCCTGGTCCCCACTCCCAAACCTCATAGTACAGGTCCCCGTGGATGGTCAGCTTCGGCTTGGTCTGCCACTTGAAGAAGGCATCATGCAGTTTCTGGTAGTCAATGTCGATCTTCCCCATCTTAGGCCGAACCTTCTCTCGCATTTTTGACTTCATAGTCTTCTGTTCTTCCTGTGGAGAATGGCAAGACACACCTTAAAAGGGATTTAGCAAGTCCAACTCAACAGATCTGGCTCCCCACTCCCAAAAGAGTTAAAGTGAAACCTCATCTATCTCATTCAAGAAGTCACCAAAACCCTTCCTGCTCAAACCCTTAAAATTATAAGATTCATTAAACAAAATATACTTATTATATGAAGTTATGCTCATATCTATGAATACTTTTTAAAGCTATTTCATCCAGAGACTGATCTCATGAGTTGCCCCTGGAAAAAACTGGCAGACTAGAGTCTAACTGGAAGGCAGAGTTTTCACCTGGTACTTTTATACTTCCCGAATTTTTGTAGGACATGCAACTGCTGCCTACTCAAAGTATTTAAAAATTTCAAATTTAAGAAGTCACACAACTACCGTGAATCTCTAGCCACAGAATGTATCAGGCTCACACTGGAGGCAGAGAACTACAAAGTCAGAGCAACCCGTGGAAACAGGCACCATGTGCAGATCAAAGATAGGTGGCCAAGTGCAGGCAGAGGGGACGAGGCGACAAGGAAGAAAATGGAGCAACTCAGAACCAGAAGTCTCTGGGTGGGGCAGGAGAGCTAGTTCTGACCACAGAGGTGGGCACTGCCCTTCTTGCTCTGTGTCACACACAGTGCTGACTTCTGTAAGTGGAGAGCGAATAATTAGACAATGAACAAAAAGGTGGGTTTTGGGAACCAGGTCCCAGGTTTGAAGCCGGCTGCTATTAAGGACGTGGCTCCCCGATGGCAGACCTGAGCCCCAGCCAGACCCTCACCTTCTCCTGCAGGGCCTCCCGCATCTCCTGGATGCCTGTGCGTTTGATGAAGTCCGGAAGCTCAAAGGGGGGTTTCTCAATGCCTCGTTTGCCCTGCAGGTACTTGCGCTTAAAACACCAGTGGCGTGGCACAGGCACGGAATTCCGAGTGGCCTTGAGGTGGACCAAGAGCTTAGGGTCCTGTGCTGTCACATCATGCATCTCCACAACATCGGGCCGAGCCACGAGCTGAAAAACAACAGCACACCTCGAGGAAGCCCCAACCTCTTCGGTCTGCAGCTTTTTACTTCTTTCTCCAAAGTCCCATCCAGGCCTCCTTCAAAGCTCCTCCGCCAAGCAAAGCTCCATCAGCTCGGTCTCACCTGCTTGAGTTCAGCCACAGTGAAGCGATTCATTCGGCGCAACTTCTTCTTGGACAGCTTAGGGGCTTCTGGCTTCTTTTCCTAGAACAGAACAATTATTTCTTTTGAGCAGGACTCTTCGACGTCAATCAGACTGCCCGGCCTACCCCAAACCTTCGGCCGCCAAGGGGATTCTCCTCTGCCAGGGTTCACCATGGTCCCTCCCTGGAGTCCTTGTGTCCTGACAGCCGGGTGTGGGCCTCACCAGTTCATCGTCGCTGCTATCGTCATCGCTGTCCTTGTGCTCCTCCTCAAAGCCCTTCTTCTTGGGGGCTGCGGAGTTCTCCAGTTTGTCGAGTTTCTCTGGCTCCTTCTCCTTCTCCTTCTTCACATCATCGGTGAGCTGAGGAGGCAGGCATTGTAGAAACCCCAGCCCTGGGCCCCTCCCTAGTTTCTGAACCCGGCCCTGAAGATGCCTCTGTATCCCACCTTCCCCCCTCCGTGCCCCTTCCCTGCTCAAGCTGCCCCCTAAGAGGACTGCTCCTTGTACCTTGAAAGCCTCAAAAATCCTCTTGAAGAAGATGAAGTTGGGCTCATAAATTTCAGGTTCTTCAGTCACATATTCAATTTCAACATCAGCAGCTGAGGACTCAGAGCCACGGGACCGGGTTGGCTCTTTCTCTCGGTCCCCAGAACTCTCAGATGACACCCCTCGTACCCGCTGGGGCTTTTTCTTCTTCTTTCGGTTCCGACGCTTCCGGTTTTTCTGCCAACACAAGTAAAACCAATGGGTCAGGGAATCCAACACCATGCCTGCCCCCCCTCTCATCTCCCCCTATTTCCCTAAGAGGCTGAGAACAAAGGTTTTGAAGTCAGACTCCAAAATTCTGTCCCTCCCCAGCTGTGTGCCTCTGGGTGAACTACTGTACCTCTCAGAAACTCAGTTTATCTTTAAAATGTAGGCATGCACTGTCCTCAGAACTCAAAGGACTTACAGCAATCAAACAGAAACTACCTACATGCAGGGGATAGAAACTGTAGCAGCAGCCACTGCTTTCTGAACACTTAGAATGGGAGCTGTTTTGGTGCCCAAACCCCATCTCCTGCCATTCCTTCCAGACCCAGCTCCATCCCATACCTCTTTTTTGGATACGGACACTGAGTCCTCCTCAGTCTCTGATGCTGACTGGCCCAGGGATGAGCGTGTGTCTGTTTCCATTTCCTCTTCCTCTGTAAGGGAGGAAGATGGCCATCAGTGTCCTCTCAGGGCCGCTGCCCTGCTACCTGCTCACTGTAACCCCTTCACCAAGAGCCAGTTTCTCCCTCAAACCCTCCTCGGCAGCAGCCACTGCAGGTTCTGCTCTTGCAGCCCTCAGGACGGCAGTGCACTCACCCTGCTGAGAGTTCATCTCCTCCTGGCGGCTCTCTTTCAGCTGCAGGATCTTTTCCAAAGCCTGGGGGATCTTGGGGCCCACAGAGGGGTCGTCCATCTGCCAGAGACAAGCCAGGCAGAGGGAGGTCATCTCAGTGCCCCTTTCCCAACGATTTCCACTTCCACTAGAAAAGCTACTGCCACAGGACATAAACAGCAGGGAGCGGACACCACCAACTGGACTCAACCATCCCTCAGCATCCCCAGAGTGGAGCACAGAACCCTGCCCCAGAAATGTCTTCCTGCCCTGCCTAAGCCCCTCACCCTCACCCCCACCCCCAGAAGTCCTCCCATCTTCTCTCAGAATCCTTTTCTAAAAATCCAGAAATAGTCCCCTTCTAAACCACACTCTCCTCTATCTAGGAAGAAATCAGCAATCTCACCTCTCTGTTCTCATCTCCAGGGGGTGGTGGAGGACCACGAGGCCGGGGAACCGGGGCCCCCATGGGCAAAACAGTAGGAGTGGGGCCCACTGGAGCAGCAACTAAGAAAGAAATCCAAAAATCCAATGTGAGAAGAGATAACAACAACAAAAAAAGAGAGAAACACTCATTTTAAAAACTACCTGCCTTGTGTGCTAAAAGTTAGAGTGATGGTTACCCTTAGGGGGAGGGGGTGGCTGGAAGAGAGCCAGGAGGGCTTTTGGGGTGCTGGTTGTATGGGTGTATTCAGTTAATGAAAATTCACTTTTGACACATAGTTTTTAAATGTGATATATACTTAAATAAATAAAATTTTCATCACCTTCCTTTCCCTTTCCTTCCATTTCTGAGGTCTTACCTCGAGGACCCAGAGGAGTGCGAACACCAATTTGGCCCATGTCTTGTGGGGGCCGAGGGACTGGGCTGCCCATCTTGGCAATCTCCTGCTGCCGTTCTTGCTCCAGTAACACAGCTGCCTATGAGAGGGAAGTGGAAGTGGAAACACAACTTGGAAATCCACTGGGCAGGCAGCTCCTGGCAAATGCATTCTTTCAGCCAGGTAACAGGACCAAGGAGAACAAACAGGTACCACTGGAGTTCTGACATCCCCACATCCCCCCGCCCCCACTTCCAGGATACCAATCCACACGGAAGAGCCCCTCTCACCACAATACAAAACCCCTGGAAATAATGCCGAGAAAAAGCCCAAATTCCTAGCAGAGAATTTACTATTTAGCTTAAACACTGACTTCTATTTTTAACAAGAGTTTTCTTCCCAAAAGATTAGTTATCTCTGAGAAACAGTGAATTCTTTTCTTATATCTACCCCTCAAGATCTAGCACAATCTGGGCAAAGACAGTTCTTCATAAATACTTCCGTGCCTGGTGCAGTTAATGCCTATTTTCTAATTCCCCGAGGAAGCCATTAGTAACTGACACAATGCACCTGTGGGGCCAAGTCTTATGTGCCGTCCCCAGCCACCGCATTCAGTCTGATACAAATGACTACGTTAGCCAGAGCCCCCTCCATGGCACCTAAAACGACATCATGTAAGACTAGAAGGGATCAGCGAACGTTTCTGTAATGGGCCCGAGAGTAAATATTGGGCCACTGTACGGACTCCTTTGTCTACTCTTGGGTTTTATTTTTTTATTTTTTAACAGTCCTCTAAAAATATAAAAACAATTCTTAGCTTGCAGGCCATACAAAAAAACAGACTGCAGTCCACAGTTTAGCAACCCCTCAGGTATCAGAAAGATGAAATTATTTGGGAAATACTGAAATTTAGTTGAGGATAAGGTAATGCTGAATGGTGCATCTTGTTTTGGACACAAAGCACTAGAAGTGACAGCCAAGGAGTTGGAACATGGGGTCAAAAATTAAAATGAGGGGCATTACCCGCTTCTGTTGCTCCAAGAGCTCATGTTCCTTCAGTGAATGATCTCCCTGCTAAAAAGAGAAAACAAGCTCATGCTGCACCGAGACCCCACAGGTCAGTCTGTCACAACTCTGCTCCCTGAGGTCCGCTTCCGGCCTAGAACCTAAGTGCCAGTCTTTGGTCCAGACCTTCCCAGAAGGCTTGGCCCCAGAATCCATCTCTCTCTGAGGCTCCACTCCCCCGTCAAGACCCAGGCCCAGTCTGCCAGATGCCCTCCTCACCTGCTTGGCGCGCTCCTCTTGCTGCATCAACAACGCTGCCTGCTGCTGCGCCAGCTTCAGCCGCTCCTCCTCTGACAATGCCACAGGCTCACCCACACGGAGAGGAGGTGGGGGCCCCAAGTTTGGTGGGCGGGGTCCAACGGCCATAGGAAAACCAAGGCCAAGGCCTGGCGGAGGTGGTGGAGGTGGTGGAGGAGGCTGCAGAGGGGGGAGGCCCATGGGTGGCGGTGGCATCGGAATCCCAGTGAGCTGTGGAAAAAATATATGATCATAATCTAGCAAGCATTTATCTACTGCAGACATTTGCTGGGATCTACTATCTGGCAAGTGCGGGGATTCAAAGTCAAGTGACACACAGTCTTAAATTCAAGACAATACTCTACAGCAGTGATGGCGAACCTTTTGAGCTCGGCCTGTCAGCATTTTGAAAAACCCTAACTTAACTCTGGTGCTGTGTCACATATAGAATTTTTTTTATATTTGCAACCATAGTAAAACAAAGACTTACATTTCTGATATTTATTTTATATGTTTAAATGCCATTTAACAAAGAAAAACCAACCACAAAAATGAGTTCACGTGTCACCTCTGACACGCGTGTCATAGGTTCGCCATCACTGCTCTATAGCAATACCAAGAAAAGATGTTAGCTTTGGGGCACCAACCAATGAAAGCTATTGATTTTCTCCTCAGAAAAATATCATGAACACACATTTTAAAAAATAGATTTTTATTGGTTTCAGAAAGGAAGGGAGAGGGAGAGAGAGAGAAACATCAATGATGAGAATCATTGACTGACTGCCTCCTATGCTCTACTGGGGATCAAGCCACTCGTGTGCCTGGAAATGAACCCTGACCTCCTGGTTTATAGGTTGACTCAACCACTGAGCCACACCAGCCTAGCATAAACACAGATTTTGCATGCAATTTCAGGAGATTCAGGGACACTGCTAAAGGCCTTCTAAGGACTCCTCACCCCACACACAGAAATCAATGGATCCCAGGTCAGAGCCACTGCTCTAGAGAAAGTAAAATCCTGGATCAGAAAGAACATGGAAGGTGAGAGAACTGAGATAAACGGGAGCCACTGTCTCCCAATGGCTCAGTAAACATGGAGGGTACGAAATCAAATCAAGGAGTGACCCCTAATGTCTCAATGAATACAGGAACTATGCCCAGGAGGACAAAGAGGACAGCGATTACTTCCAGCTGGTTTGGAGCGGGTGGGGGTAAATCAAGTCAGGCTTCCAAATATTTGCGCTAAATCTTAAATAAGTAGAATTTGGAGGAGCAGACCCTGGGGAAGGATACAAGGATCAGGACCAAGGACGAGCTGAAGAGCTAATTCTGTCACTGCAGCACCTCCCTGCCCAGTCTCCTAGTTGCATCCCGCCTACACTACAGGTGAGAAGAACCTTTCTAAGCAAAAGGGACCTTAAAAAGTGGAACCACCATCTCACCTGTGCTGACATGGGAGGCGGAGCTGCTTTGTCCCCATCTTCACCTCTCAGAACCGGCCGATTCAGTACAATACCAGTCTGCAAAAGAGAAAGGGCTCTAGGTCAGTCCAAGAGCAGCTGTTCCACTAGCAGTGGTTCTCAACCTTCCGGCCCTTTAATTACAGTTCCTCATGTTGTGACCCAACCATAAATTTTCATTGCTACTTCATAACTGTAATGTTGCTACAGTGATGAGTCGTAATGTAAATATCTGATATGCAGGATGGTCTTAGGCGACCCCTGTGAAAGGGTCGTTCGACCGCCAAAGGGGTCGCGACCCACAGGTTGAGAACCGCTGCACTAAGGGCTGTTCACTCCTATCCATGCAACAACATTTACCCAGGCCTGTCTGCTGGAGCTCGGCTGGCACTGGGAAGACCAGTAGGTGTATAGAAACGGTTACACGATTGCAGGTAAAGGCAACAATACGCAAAAAGGGAAAGCCCCGCTAGCTGTGCCGAGGAACACGAAGAACCAAGACCGAGTTGAGAGGTCCTGATAGGCCTCCTCCCGCCGCCAACACTTACCTGGCGGGTGTAGCTCTGCAGCCGTTCCACTAGCTCCTCGCGACTCCCAGCTGTGCAAAGCAGAGGTTCATCCGGTAAGTCACGCCGAGCCCGAGTCAGGCCCGCCCGCCCGCCCAAGTCAGGCCCCAGCGGCCCGCCTCCGCCCCCCGATCTCCGGGGTAACCAGGCTCCGCTTCCCCGCAGGCCTACGCGGCTGGCTCTTGATCTCCAGTTCTCCTTACCTTGGATCGGAGCTCCGATCTCTGCCAATTTGGCCTGAAGCTCCTGGACAGCCCAGGCGCCATAGTGACCAGGAGGCGGCGGCGGCGGCGGCAGCTGCAACTCTCCTTTGGGAGGCTCGGGATGTTCGGCCGCCATCTTAGCAGCAGCAAGGCGCGCGCCCAATACGGAAGCTCGCGCCAGACTCGGGGCCCACTGCCCGGAACTTCCGGCAGCGCGGTACGCCACGTCCCTCCCGGGTTGGCAGGCTGCTCGGATAGAGGCCCACCCCCTGTCGTTCTCCCTTGGTCGCGAAGCCTTCTGGGAGTTGTAGTACGGTACCCGGCCACTGCACCGGGAACACTGGGGACGGGCGCAGGGGCGGGGCTGCGGGGACAGCGGGTCCCTCCCGGAGGGCTTGCTTTCAGCGCCTGGCAGTCCCGAGCGCAGACCGTAGCCTTCCGACTCCCGGAGCCAGTGTGAGAGGCCCGGGAGTTCCGAAAGACTAATTCCCCGGCCGCCGCGCGTTGCGGGCGCCAAAAGCAGAAGGTTGCAGCCGATGCCTGCGATAAAACCGCGTCTGATTGTCTGCCCGCCCACCCCGGCCCAGGTGGGAATGAATGCGCTGAAAGGGGATCGGAGCCGGGAGAGGAGCGGACCCGCCCGGGCTGAGCTCCAGCTGCGGACCCGGGGGAAGGGCCACACTTTAAGCCCCTTTTCCCGTCTTCCAGGCCGGCTCAAATGTCGTCTCCGCTAAGCCCTCTCCCGTTTTCCGTTGCTTCCTTGGAGCCCTCATAATAATACATGCAAACCTCCCACCTTTTGTTTTGAAGTCTTTCTTGCCCCTTCTACCCACCTCTATCCCCAAGAACGTGAGCAGGGGCCTGGCGTTCGATAAATGATAACTGGGGAGGTGAGGGCACGTGGAGCAGTCTTTCCAGAGACATTATTTACGTCTTTTTCAGTCTCCAAAATAAACTCAGGATCTTTTCTTCCCTCATCCCCACCAGCCTCCTGGAGGACCCACCCTGCCTCCTGCCTCCTGCACCCCCTAACCCCCACCACTGCCTTGTGCGTCTGAGGGAGAAATGGGCAGGTACCGCTTACCTGCCCAGCTTCCACCTCTCCCTGTCCTGACCAGTCAGTTCAACGTGTGTGGGTGTGTGTAGAGCCAGGAAACTCAAGTGAAATGGTCTCATTTCCCCCACACACCCACACCCTTCATATCTCTAGCATGCTCCATTTCACTGGCCGCCTCCAACAAAGAAATAGCTGGGAACAGTGAAAAAAAATAGGGTGTCGGGTCCAGGGAAGATGTGAGGTTTATAACAGACAGAGAAGAGGACTGGGCCAGGAAAAATGACTGGCTAGGAAATTCTCTTTGCTCCTGTCCAAACCTTGACCCTTCCCACTTCTATCACTACCACCATCCCAGTCTCCTGACACTCCCAGAGGAGAAGCCAAACCCAGAAAGGACAGAAGAAAGAACAGTTCGCCCTCCCCTCCAGCTTGTCAGCCCACTCAAGCAGAACCAGTCCTGACACAAAGGAAGTGCCTTTCTGCTCCCTGTAACTGGAGAGCCAATGGCAGGTCGTCTGAGGCTAGAGGCCCCAAAGCATGTGCATGTGCTGGGGAAGAGGTTGGCGGTCTCAGGCAGGATAAACTACGGGCCGATGGGTGAGGAGGTGGTGTAGCTTAGGCCAGAAAGCAACAAGCCTAGGGGGGCCCCATCTTATCCCAACAGCCCTGGGACCCAGGCAGGGTAGGTCCTCCGTTGTTCAGAGGGGAAGACTGAGGAGCCAATCTGGGACAAGCAGTTCTCCTGATCCTGAGTGTCCCCATTCCCTCCTCCTCCTTAATAAGGACCCCCACACAACACCTACCTGTGTGGGTGTAGAATGGAATCTAGTCCCTTCCAGTCCCAGCTATGGGTGGCTGCCTCAGCTCTGGGACCCTTGCCATACCAGGCCAAGAGGGCAGGGGAAAGCAGGGCTCCAGGACTCGGTGAGAGCCAGAGAACTACGTGTGTGGCTCTTAGTGTCTGGTGTGACTTTGAGAGGTGCTGCTGCCTAGCTCCTGGAACAGCAGTAGAAAAGTCAAGACTATTCCACACACACACACACACACACACACACACACACGCAGGAGCTCACAAGTATCATCTTCACGTGTATCACCTCTGCGGGCTCAGAACAGCTCCCATCCACTAAGGCTCTGGTCAGGGGTGAGTGGGTCTGGGTCCTGGTGGAGGGTGGGAGTGGGTCAGCAGCAAGGGCTGCTTCAGGGGCTGGAGGAAAAGGGTTCCCAGGGGTATGAGGGCAGATGGGGCCAGACTATGCTTCTATGCAACTATGCTTCTTATCTGGAGGTGGAAAGAGGAGAAGGAGAGGAGGGAGGGAGCATGTGGGCGCCTGTAAATATGTACCTGTGTCTCTGACACCCCCACCCCCCAGGACGCTCCAGCCCAAGGTTGACCAGTGGGGCCCAGGAATGTCCAGCAATGCCACAGTGCCCAGATACTTTCCGAACCTAAATGTCCCCTTCTGTAAGCGAGGCAAGGAGCTGGCCGCCTTGGTGTCCGGACTCAGCAAGGCTGCCAGGGAAAGATGCCCGCATCAGAAGATGCCGCCCGGAAAATGTTCATCGGCAGCCTCCGAGTCAGGGCTGCCCCCTCCTCTCTCACTCCCCTTCCCCTCCTCCTCCCCAGCTCCGCCGCTGGGCCCCCGCCCCCGCCCCGCCTCCAGTATGCGATGGGGGGCGGGCAGCGGGCAGAGCCGTGAGCCGAGAAGCCCAGCGGACGCCGCCACCTGATCCCATCCAGGCGCGGAGCGACGGGTGCTCGGTGCGCAGGGCCCGGCGCCCTCGGACCCGCAGCGGATTTCAGGAAAAGGGTTGGGAGGCGGCGACCACCCGCCACCGGGGACGGAGGCAGAGCCCGCGCGTGAGTCCTGCGGTCGCCAACCTGGGCGGGGAGGAGGGGTGGACCAGTCCCGGACGGGGGGCGACGGATGGGCGGGAGCGTGTCCTAGGGGCGCAGTGCCTGGAGAGCATGAGGAGGGGCGCGTGTCTGGGGAGCGGGAGAGGACTGGGTGAGAGGGCGAATCTGGCCTATCCCCTAAGAGCAGATGCCGGTGACAGATCCCTGGGGGAGGTTGGGATGAAACTGAGGGAATGGAGGTGGGGGAGGTAGATGGTGATGGAGAGAGCAGGGGAGGGGAATTCGGATACACGGATGACGTTGGGGACAGGGAAAGGGGGCTGGAGGGACCTGGTGCAGGCGGAGGAAAAAGGAAGGAAAGGAGGGAGGTGGAAAGATACTTGATCTCCTGGGACACTCATTTGCAGCCTCCTTAGCCTTTGGCCCTTCTCTCTAGGGAGAAACTGTTTACCGGACTGTGCCATCCTCAAGTGAGGATGGAGTCTCCAGGTCAGCCAAAGGTCAGGTCCTCAGGTCTGGGTGGTCCAGGCCAGGGCGCCCTCCTCCTCTAAATGCACCACTGTTGGCCCTAGAGCTTGGAGGACAGAGGAGGGCTCGCTTGGGGGTGGGTGGGCACCCAGGCCAGTTTGCAGAGCTCTGGCTAGCTGTTCCATTTCTTCTTTGGCTCCCTGGAGAAGGGAAAGCAATTTGCAGCAGCCTGAGGTAGGTTGTGCTGACTAAAATTAGCCCTGATATTCTGATGAGGTTGGGCACCCTGGCCTGTCTGGGGTGGCTCAGGGAAACTCTCCATGGAGGAGACAGAAGGGAAGCCGGGAAGTAGTTTGAAGCCTATGAGGGGCCTGGCCCCAGCAGACCCTCCCCTCACCAGCCTGGAGACCACAGAAGCGGACAGCCCCTCCCGGGTGTCCGGACCCTGACTCCATCTCCAGCAGAGGCACCAAGGATTGAACTTGCCACGGGAAGGGAGGCTGCCTCCAATGTGCGAGCAGCACTCTCTTGGGACCTGGAATGTTTATCCTGGCTGAGTGCCCACCCCAAGGAGACAGGGGTACAGATTTCAAACACCTGCAGGTATCATGGTCTGTGTGGTCTAGGAGGGCAGCACTGGCCACATGCAGAGCGGAAGGTGGAAGGGGACAAGTGAGGATCCTAGCTATCCCAGAGAGAACTTCTGAACAGCCAGCGCTGCTCAGAAATGGACCAGGCTGTATCTGAAGGTGATGAGCATTCTGTCATCGATGGTGGCCAAGCAGAAACTCGTGCCTGGGGAATTCTTGTGCTCATGATGGCTGGTTCCAAGTGAGCCTCACATAGGGTCTGGCTGGCTGGCTCCCCGGGGCTAAGGGGAATGGCACGGAGGGAGCCACCAAGCAGCCCATCGCCCTCTCATCGCCTGTGTGACCTGGTTGAAGCATCTCCCAGAGAAAATTCCACCATAGCTCCCTCCAGGCTTGACATGTTTGGCTGACCCAGAGTCCTCTGAAAAATACGGTGGTTTCAAGGAGTTTAGCAAAGATGGGAATAGGCTGGGCCCTCACTTTGCCCCTTTGGGGAACTCCTGCCTGGCCCCCAAGTCCTCTAGGCAGGATAAATGACAAAGGGAAGGCCTCCATCCTGCAAGGGCCACTGGCTCTGACTTCCTCCTGAAGGTTGCCCACCGACAGAGCCAGCCCTCCTCTGCCCCAGCAGGGGTGGGGGTGGACTTGCTCCTTGGTTGTCCTCTGTGGCCGGACCCTTCACCGCCCTTGGCTCCAGGTGGATCAAGTCTGTCTGCAAGCTGATGGAGGAAACAAGGTGCTGGGGCCCGGAAGGGAAAGACATAACCAGACATCTTTCCACCCCATCAGGTTGCAGTGTAATCCAGGATTAATTGTGTGCGGGGAAGAAGAGGGACTGGAAGCCAAGCCCAGGGCCCCCAGGAAAGGTGATGGTCAAAAGAGTTTTCACATTACCTCACCCCTCCTGGGACTCAGGTGTCCTAGTTCCACACATGCACATGCCCGTAAGGTTCCAGGCTCCCCCTCCCTTTTGGAGAGGAGGGTATATGAGGCTGAAGCTGAACCAGAACCTGGAGACGAGGCCGCTGGGGCAGAGACCCCACCCTACCTGACAGGCACTGCTACTGAAGCCGACTTTCCACTGGAGTTGCCAAGGGCTGTGCTGCCCGTGAGCCAAAGCATTCATGTGTGGGTGAGTGGCCGGAAACCAGGCTCCTCTGGCTCTCACACCTGTCACTCACCTGGAATGCAGGCCCACCTCCAGATTCTCAGCAGGGCAATGAGCAGGAGCCCCTCTGCATCCCCACACCCTGCCCCACGCCCAAGCTGCCATCCACTGCCTCTCACTGTAGAGGAAGCTGATGGGGTGGCCAGGGTTTCAGGTGTCTGGGGATGGAATCCAGGTAGGGTTCCAGGATTTCAAGTCCCTCATGGATTTATTGGTCTTGAACCCTCAGAGCAAGAGCCCAGATGGGAGGGCTCAGGGCTCAGAAGCGGGCAGAAGTGCCAGAGTTCAGGGCAGGCTGGGGAAACCAGTTCTTTTTGGAAGCAGCACACCTATCGAAGGGTACGGACTCTGGAGCCAGAAAGAGCAGGTCTGATCCCGGATTCTGCTAATACCAGCTCTGTGGCCCGGCCAAGGGGCTTCATTTTTAGAGCCTCAGTTTCCTTGTCTATATAGTGGAAATAATATGTTAGGGTTGAGGTGATTAAACAGGATTAAGTATATAATAGCATAGTACAAACAGTAAGTCTCTGTGTCAGAGACTTGAGAAGGTGAAGGTTTGGTCAGTATTTCTGAGGAGCTCAGTTTCTGGGAGGTCAAGACCAACCCTTGGCCGAAGCCATCAGGGAAGGAGGGGAAACCTTGAGTTGAGACTTCTGTGACTTGAGCCAAGCCTCGGTGCCAAGGCAAGTCTACTGGGGAGACAGATACAAACGGCCACGAGACAAAGAGGAATTGGGGGCACAGAGAGAAGCAGAGACAGGGCTTAAGGGAGTGGCTATAGCCTGAAGGGCTGGCCACACCCCAGAGCCTGTAATTCCACCCAAGGCTAAGTTATCTGGAGCCGTGTGGAGATAGGGTCTTGGTGACGGGAGGCAGGAATCTGATCTTCCCTGGCCTCTCTGCTCACCCCACTCTTGGGAGCTCTCCTTTGCAGCAGTCCGCGGGGGCTGAGAGCCCATCTCCTCTGCCCACTACAAACCTGTTTGCCTTCTTCCCCTGCCAGGCCTCTCCGGAACACTGGCCCTGCTACCAGAGCCTCAGGAGCCCCCATGAGTGCCAGCAGCGGGTGTCCTGGATAGCAAGACCCTGGCTAGTCCAGGGGCGGGTACGCCATCATGCCACCCATCCTCCAGCGCCTGCAGCAGGCCACCAAGATGATGAGCCGCAGGAGAATCCTGCTGCTGGTGCTAGGGTGCAGCACCTTGAGCCTCCTCATCCACCAGGGTGCACAACTCAGCTGGTAAGGGGCGGGGCCTCGGTGAGGGGCGGGGCCCAGGGCAGTTTGGCATTCAGGGGGCCAGCTGCCTGGTTAACACCAGAACCCAGAGCCCTTCTTCCCATTCCTTGCACCTGCCAGAAGTCTGTCTTCTGCTGGGCTTCGTTCCTTCCCTCTATCCCAGTGATGGCGAACCTTTTGAGCGCGGCGTGTCAGCATTTCAAAAAACCCTAACTTAACTTTGGTGCCGTGTCACATAGAGAAATTTTTTGATATTTGCAACCATAGTAAAACAAAGATTTATATTTTTGATATTTATTTTATATATTTAAATGCCATTTAACAAAGAAAAATCAACCAAAAAAATGAGTTCGCATGTCACCTCTGACACACATGTCATAGGTTCGCCATCACTGCTCTATCCTGAAGTGCTTTCCATACATCTCTTTATTTTTTTTAAAAAATATATTTACATTGATTTCAGAGCTGAAGGGAGAGGGAGAGAGATATAGAAACATCAATGATGAGAGAGAATCATTGATCAGCTGCCTCCCACATGCCACACTGGGGATCAAGCCCACTCCTGGGCATGTGCCCTGATCAGGAATTGAACCATAACCTCCTGGTTCATAGGTCGATGCTCAATGAGCCACGCTGGCAGGGCACCATACATCTCTTTATTTTTATTTTTTTTTAAATATATTTTATTGATTTTTTTACAGAGAGGAAGGGAGAGGGATAGAGAGTTAGAAACATCAATGAGAGAGAAACATCAATCAGCTGCCTCCTGCACATCTCCTACTGGGGATGTGCCCGCAACCCAGGTACATGCCCTTGACCGGAATCGAACCTGGGACCTTTCAGTCCGCAGGCCGACGCTCTATCCACTGAGCCAAACCGGTTTCGGCACCATACATCTCTTTAGATCCACACACCCTCCCGGGGCATGGATTGATCTTCACTGAAATGGGAGTGACTTGCTCAAAGTCAGAGTGAGTCAGTGACTAAACTGGGACTCTAATCCAGTCCAAATCCAGTGCCTCCCCAAAGGACTGCAAACAACTTCTCACTACTTCTGTTGTGCTGGGCAAGTCCTCTCACTTCTCTGAGCCCGTTCCCTCATCTGTAAAATAGAAATGATGGTATGTGTGACCCAGCTAGTCACCCTGACACAGGATACCATGTGACTAATAGGAGCCCCGACCCTACTCCTGGCTCACGTGTGAACCCACCAAATACCTGCACCCCTCAGAGCCTCAACTTCCCCATTTTCTGCATGGTCTGCCCAGGAGAATGACGTGAGTGGGCCCGATCCCCGTGATTTGCTGGTCTTTAAAAGGGCGTCTGTGTAGACATTATCCTGAACCCAAATCAGCCACGGATAGGAAATCTCAATGGTGTTCTCAAAGCTGCTTAGCATTTCCTCATTCCATTATGACTAGGGTGGTAGAAAAGAAACAGGAGAGTGACTCAAAGTCTGAAAAGATCTCACCGGTTTACCTGTAAGCCCAAACATCCTTTCAGGATCAGGGAAACAAATGAAAGCTTCATGAAGGCTAGGATTGTTATCTGTTCTCTATATGATCATATTTCTTGAGCCTAGAACAGTGCCTGGCACATAGGAGATGATTAAAAAAAATATTGGCCAAATGAATGAATAAAGCTCCAGAGGTCTTAATAGAATCACATGACAAATGGTTTGCCTCAAAGCCCTTGCCTCTGATCCACAAGGTGAGGAGCCAGTAAAAAAGTAAAAGTGAAAAACAAGAGAGAGCAAGAGGACTTGGCGACTTTATCTGGGTTGCCAGACTTATGTAAATGACTTTTTTCTTCTAAACCTCCGTTTCTACATCTTTAGAGTGGAATTCTTCAAGGATCTCCAAGGGCCATTCTCCCTCTATTAGTTATCTATTTCTGTGTAACCAAATTACCTCAAAACTTAGCAGCTGAGCACATCAAACATTTATTATCTCACTTCTGTGGGTCAGGAACCCAGGTGGGGCTTAGCTGGGTACCTCGGCGTAAGCTCTCTCATGGGGCTGCAGTCTCATCTGAAGGTCTGATTGGAAGGGCTCCCCTGCCAAGCTCACTCATGTGGTTGTGGGCAGACTTCAGTTCCTCGAGCAGGGTGATGGACTGAAGGCCCAGTTCCTTGGTAACTGCTGCCATGGGATGCCTCCCCATGGGGTGGCTCACCACCTACAGGAGTTGTCCTAGATAAGACACCGAGATAGAAGCCATAGTCTTTTTAGAGTGCAATCTCACAAGTGACATCCATCATTTCTGCCCTATTCTATTCCTTAGAGACATCAATAAGTCCCGCCCACACTCAAGGGGAAGGAAATACACAACAGCATGAATACCAGGAGGCCAGCAGGGATCACGTGGGTCATCTTAGAGGCCGCCTACCATACCCCTCTACTGCTCTGTGGGTAAAGCCCAAAACGGGCTGCTCTGTAGCCCACCCCAACCATCCTCGGGCAGGGGCAGGGCTCACAGCCTCTCACACCCTCCTCCCTGCACCCCTCCCTGGACCCTGCAGGTACCCCAAGCTGTTCCCTCTGAGCTGCCCGCCTCTGCAGGACTCCCCACCGCGCCCCAAGCACATGACCGTGGCCTTCCTGAAGACGCACAAGACGGCGGGCACCACGGTGCAGAACATCCTGTTCCGCTTCGCCGAGCGCCACAACCTGACGGTGGCCTTGCCGCACCCGCGGTGCGAGCACCAGTTCTGCTACCCGCGCAACTTCTCGGCGCACTTCGTGCACCCGGCCACGCGCCCGCCGCACGTGCTGGCCAGCCACCTGCGCTTCGACCGCGCGGAGCTCGAGGGCCTCATGCCGCCGGGCACCGTCTACGTCACCATCCTGCGGGAGCCCGCGGCCATGTTCGAGTCCCTCTTCACCTACTACAACCAGTACTGCCCGGCCTTCCGGCGCGTGCCCAACGCGTCCCTCGAGGCCTTCCTGCGCGCGCCCCAGGCCTACTACCGCGCGGGCGAGCACTTCGCCATGTTCGCGCACAACACGCTGGCCTACGACCTGGGCGGCGACCACGAGCGCAGCCCGCGCGACGACCCGGCCTACCTGGCGGGCCTCATCCGCCAGGTGGAGGAGGTCTTCTCGCTCGTCATGATCGCCGAGTACTTCGACGAGTCGCTCGTGCTGCTGCGGCGCCTGCTGGCCTGGGACCTGGACGACGTGCTCTACGCCAAGCTCAACGCGCGCGCCGCCGGCTCGCGCCTGGCCGCCATCCCCGAGGCGCTGGCGCGGGCCGCGCGCGCCTGGAACGCGCTGGACGCCGGCCTCTACGACCACTTCAACGCCACCTTCTGGCGCCGCGTGGCGCGGGCCGGCCGCGCGTGCGTGGAGCGCGAGGCGCGCGAGCTGCGCGAGGCCCGGGAGCGCCTGCTGCGGCGCTGCTTCGGCGACGAGCCGGTGCTGCGGCCGGCGGCGCAGATCCGCACGAAGCAGCTGCAGCCCTGGCAGCCCAGCCGCAAGGTGGATATCATGGGCTACGACCTGCCCGGCGGGGGCGCTGGCGCGGCCACCGAGGCCTGCCTCAAGCTGGCCATGCCCGAGGTCCAGTACTCCAGCTACCTGCTGCGCAAGCAGAAGCGCCGGCTGGGCGTGCGGACCCGGCCCGAGCCCGTCCTGGACAATCCCCCGCCACCTCGGCCCATCCGGGCGCTGCCCCGCGGCCCCCAAGGCCACTGAGCTCCGGGAGTCAGGCCTTGGGGCTGGGGGCTACCTCCAGGTCCTGCCGCATCAGGACCCCCTCTTCCGAGGGGCTTAAGCCCCATGCTGTACGGGGGGGCAGGGGAGCCTGTCTGAGCCCGCCTCCCTGGGCTGGGCTGAACCCCCTCCCCCGGGAGGGAGCTGATAGGCCCGGTGGAGCCCAGGGCATCCTCTCCTCCTTCCGGGCTGGGGGTCTGAGACCTCCCCATGGCTGGGCTGAGCCCTCCGCCAGTTTCCAAGCGGGTGGGCCGGGCCTCCCGGAGCCCCTGCTTTTCCTCACAGGGGCCAGGGGTCCCCACACCATCTGTCTTCCAGGTTCCACTCTCACCACAGACCTAAGCTGCTCCCAGATTCCCAGAACCAAGAGTTCTTGGGTTGGGCTTTTTGTTTTGTTTTGTTTTGTTTTTTAATAAAAATATCTCTCAAATGTGCAGGTTAGATGGCAGTCATTGAAAGCCAGATTCCCCACATTGGCTGAGGCAGGTGCCCAAGGGTAGCTGTGGTCACCAGGAGGATCAGCACCCCGCCTCGGGCTTCCCCTGCTCTTCCCGGAGGCTCACCCTTGATTGACTGAGCCACCTCAGCCCACTCATTTCCTTTGAGAAAATGTAAATCATTTTCATTCAATTCAGCGACATTTATTGAGCATCATCTCTAACAGGGACGCAGGTGAACAAGGCAGCTAGAGCCCTTCTCCTTATGGGGCTCATGGGGAGACGCTGAAACTGGAGCAGTTACCTAAGAGGAAGGACTGTGGGGAGGAGGGGGGCGGGGGGGGGGGTCCAGGGGGTGGGGGGTAGTGCCGAACAGCAGCTCCTTGGGCAGAATGGAGGCCAGAGGAGGGTCTGTCCAGGTAGGGAGGTGCTGAACTCAGAATTTCACCTCCTCTTTTTGAGTCGCTGACTTTACCACCGGCCTTCCTTCCCACAAGGAGAGACAATCCTGACGTAAATGAGGACCATTCCCTGCCCCTGATGTCCTTTAGTAGGGCAAGGCGTTCAGCACCTTCAAATGACACCTCTCTTTTTTTTTTTAATATATTTTATTGATTTTTTACAGAGAGGAAGGGAAATAGAGAGTTAGAAACATCGATGAGAGAGAAACATCGATCAGTTGCCTCCTGCACATCTCCCACTGGGGATGTGCATGCAACCCAGGTACATGCCCTTGACCGGAATCGAACCCGGGACCTTTCAGTCTGCAGGCCGACGCTCTATCCACTGAGCCAAACCGGTTTCGGCGACACCTCTCTTAAAACTAGCAGAGAATCAGGACTTTTTCTGTTCCTTTCTTTTCTACTTTACAATGGACAGCTACATTGACGTATCTGGACAAGTAAGCATAGCTAACATGGTCTATGTGCCAGCCACTGTTTAAAGGATTTATATATATATTACTAGAGGCCCAATGCATGAAATTCGTGCACTGGCAGGGGTCCCTCAGCCTGGCCTGTGCCCTCTCACAGTCCAAGAGCCCTCAGCAGATGTCCGACTGCTGGCCTAGGCCTGCTTCCCGTGGGTAGCGGGCCTAAGCCGGCAGTCGGACATCCGTAGCACTGCTGCAGAGGCCAGAGAGAGGCTACCACCACTGCCGCTGCGCTTGCCAGCCGTGAGCCCACCGATGCATGATTGGGACTGGGGAGGGATGTGGGAGGTTGGCCAGCCAGGGAAGGACCATAGGAGGGCTCCAGGGCATGTCCAACCCATCTCACTCAGTTCAGATTGGCTGGACCCCAGTAGCAAGCTAACCTACTGGTCAGAGCATCTGCTCCCTGGTGGTCAGTGTATGTCATAGCAAGCAGTTGAGCAGCCTTAGCATATTATTAGCATATTACACTTTGATTGGTTGAATGGCCAACTGGACGAATGGACACTTAGCATATTAGGCTTTTATTATATAGGATGAGATAGGTGCCATTTCATGGGTGAGGGAACTGAGACTTGGAAAGGTTATGTGACACTCAGGGATAGAGCGTCAGCCTGTGGACCGAAGGGTCCCGGGTTCAATTCCAGTCAAGGGCACGTACCTCAGTTGCAGGCTCCTCCCTGACCCTCCGGCACGTGGGCTCCTTTATAAACCTGCCCCCTTTCAGCAGAGAGCACGACTCTGGACTCAGAAAAATCTGGATGCAGGGACTAACTGGGAACAGCAGGCACTGGGAGACGGTTTCTCCTTTGACGTAGGAGCAAGGACAGACCCTAAGTAAGCGCCGAATTGAATGTTAGCCTTCAGTGGCTGAGCAAGGGGCCCCTGGGACACGTTGGTCCAAACATCTCCAGCTTCAGCCACATCCCGGGGGAAGAGGCCCTAGCCCCTGGGACCCCAGTGCTCTGCAAAGAGGCTCCTTCCATCGACACACGTGATGCTGCTCACTCCGTGCCCACCCCACAGGGCTCCAGAGCTTTGGCAGCAGGTGAAATGCGGTCCCTGCCTGGAGGAGCTCACGCTAGCCTCTGGGCAGATGTACAAGTAGCAGCCGGGGTGAGGGTCCGATGGAGGCCGTTGCTTCCATAGGTGCTTTGGAGCTCAAACTCTGGCTCTGCCACGTACTGGTTACATGACTTTGGTCTTAGTTTTTGAGCCTCACCTTGCGCGCCTTTCAAAGGAACCATTTCCCTGGTGGGGAATGAACAGTGTTTGACGTGAGGCGCCCAGCACAGTGCCTGGCACATGGCAATGCTCCCACAGCTCTGCTGTTGTCAGGGTTCCTCCAGGACTGACACCCTCCACATTGTAGATGCTACTGGCGGGCACATCAGTTCTTCTAGTAAAAGTTTCCCAGCAGGTGGAAGAAAGCATTTTGAAGTAAGGGTGTCTTTTCTCACTTTGCCCAAAGGCATTGTGCGGGCAAGCAGCAGTCTTGATGCTGATGGTCACGGAAGGGTGTGCAGAGTGAGGTGGGAGCAGAGAGGAGGATGGGGTGTCTGGAGAGGCTCCCTGGAGGAAGGATATCCGAGCTGAGAACAGGACGGGGAGGGTACTCCAGACAGAAGCACTGACATCAGGTTGTGAACGGCCTTGAATGTCACGCTTAGAAGTTCGGGTTGTTCGGCATGGGACACTGGAGTAAACGGAATGGCCAGAGATGACCAGCAGGGACAGAGATGCCCGGCTGTCCCCAGAGCAGAGGGGGTCACCATCAGCCCATCTGTAGCCCATCCGTGACCCAGCAGCACCCGAGGTAGGGACCTCGGTTGGAGACGATGGGAAGTCCCTGAGTTTGCAGGAGAAAGGCCTTTAAATAAGTGCAAATGCTGCGGGGAGAAGGCACATGGACAAGAGCAATGGCACCAGCTAATGTTTACTGAGCACTGCTATGTGCTAGCTGCTTTTCTATGTGCTTTATATAGTTTAACTTCATTCTTACAACTGGTGAGATCAGTGTTATTCTTGTACCTCTTTCACAGAAGGGGAAACTGAGGTACAAAATAGGTGAAGTGCCCAGGCTTACCCAGCTGGGAGAAGCCGCGCTAGGACAGAGGCAGAGCAGGGCGCTGGGGCTCCCAAGCCCCAGTTTCCACCACTGGGATATACTGTCTCGCCCGCTCTCACACACCCAGCAATCCCTGCAGGCTCATTATTAAAGAGCCTTCTTAGATAAGCCCCCTGGGCTTGAGTGGGAGGAAGGGAGGCAGGGCACAGAGAGAGGAAGGTGGCAATCTGCCAGCACAGTTGGGCAGCTTCCCAGGAGAAGCTAGTGGAGTGGAAAGGGGGCTGGAGAGCAAGAGGACAGGAGCAGCCTCCTCCACCCCCATCCCAATCTCATGGGGTTTTCACAACACTGGCCGGGCACTGGAGTCACAGTCCAATACCCCATTACAAATGCGGGACTGAGTTCCAGAGAGGGGGTGTGGCTTCCAGGGGTGGCCTAGAGCCAGGCCAGAGGCAGGAGTGAGGACACTCCCATGCACTGGAGCCACAAGAGGCAAGATCCTGGGTCCTCGATCCCACCTGTGTCTCCAGCTCTGTCTCGGTACTGGCACCCCCATTCACCCCAGTTCTTGGTGTCTCTTCAGTGTCTCCCTCACCCTTTCCCCGGCGTCACCGTGTCCTGTACCTTCCGAATAACTGACATCTGCCACCTCTCTTTCCCCACAACGTCTGCCTTAGTCCAAGCCATCGGTTTCTCCTCTGGTTACATCGCAGCCTCCTAACTGACCTACTGCCTCAGGCTCCCCGCACACACCCAGTCTCCTCTCCGTGTGCAGAGCGACCCTGCTTGAAGCCACCTGATCCTCTCACCCCCTTGTTGAAACACCGCCCTCCCTTACCAGGCCCATAGGGCCCATCCTAGCCTGACCCCCGCCCTCCAGCTGTACCTCCATTGTCCCCCAGCCACACTGGGTTACCCACCATTTTCCTGAAAGCTGAATTTTATCAGCCAGTGGTCGAACACAATGAAATTACATGAAACATTAAATTAAAGCTCATGTAAATTAAATTATATACACTGACCATTAATCAATTATAGCAACAACAAAGGTAATAAATGCTCATAATTCATTACTTTCTAATTAGCCTACTAGATTTTACTATTATTTATATCTTAAGCGTATCTATATCTATTGTACGTATCTGATGCAAATCTTGTGGAATGGTGTGCTACTTACACACATCTCATACAGACAGCGCTCAGTGGCCTTCCATTGGCAACGTGCAATCAGCCATGATGGGAGTAGCTACACTACCGATCATCAAACACTGCAAATCAGAGATTGACCTATTGTTTGGTTGCTCACCTAGACCAGGGATCAACAAACTACAAGCCAAATCTGGCCCACCACCAGTTTTTAATAAAGATTTATTGGAACACAGCCACACTCATTCATTGGCTTATTGTTCTGAGGCATTTTGTACTACAATAGCAGAGCTGAGCAGTTGCAGCAAAGGCTGTCTGGCCCCCAAAGCCTAAAATGTTTACTATTTGGCCCTTCAGGGGAGACTGGCACACTCTCAGGGAGCTACGCATGCACCTGGAATAGGAGTGACAGAAACTGGAGGATCTGGTGAAAGCGGGAGGAGCGGTGGGCCCAGCTGCTGCCCCTCGCCAACAGGGTGAGCTGGCAAGTTAGGGTCTCCGTGAGTGAGCTGCAACTGCTCCTGGCGGCCCTGCGCCCACCTTCCTAGCGGAAAAGGATACAACTCCTGTTTCATGTCCACTCTCCAAATCTTGCACAAAATGTCACCTGTGGCCCACGCTAAGTCAGGACCGCAGGGAAGAGAATTCTGGGAAACATAGTTTCAGTTTAGCGAAAAGGACACTGCAAATTCCCTGCAGCTCCAGATGTTAACTTGAATATTATACCCATGGAGGCCAATTAGCATCCGAGACTGCTAGCGATTAAAGTCCACACTCCGGAGGCCCTCAGACTTGTGCTGTGGTTATTTCCCAGGATTTATTGGGAGAGGAGTACTCAGTAGCTGGCAGAATCCTCCCCAAGTGGAGATCCCTGCAATTGTCCTCCCACACCTGCCAAGTTACAAACCAAAAGCAATACCAGAACCCTGCAGAAACTGCAGAGGTGAGTGCCTCCATCCAGGATGTGAGCCATGCAAGGGTAGCGATTCCAGCCACATGCCCTTGTAACTCACCTTTTTGCAGGCGAAAAAGGAAACTTAATGATGTGCTGAGGCCAATCACAGCCACAATTCTCGGTTTGATATCTTTACAGGAGAAAATCAATATAAACCCCAGCGCCTGGTGTGCGGCTGTTGAACTCACGTTTTCTCTTACAGGCCCATGAGTATGGGAAGTTACACTCCGTTTGCATTTACATGTCTTCACTGCCTTGCCCCGGGTTTTGAAACTCTTCTGCAAACTGCAAGGTCCAGAGTCATGATCGTCTTAACAACACAGAAAAAAAAAATGGACACATATGTAATACCCTTTGTAATACTTTAAGCAATAAAAAATATATATCCAAAATTAAAAATGAATTTAATACACCTAACCCAGTGGTCGGTAAACTCATTAGTCAACAGAGCCAAATATCAATAGTACAACGACTGAAATTTCTTTTGAGAGGAAAAAAAAAACACGGAGAACATTATGCTGATACATTCCATTGATGCCATGTTGCTAACTGAACTCTGTGAGCAGGAAACAGCAAGCATCGTAGGTACCTTAGACATATGTGTGCCAAAGTCAGAGATGAACGCTGTGGAAGTTCAAGGGCCTGCCATATCAGGAAAGTTTCTAGGGGACCAGATTCTTGGGAATGTCAGATATCTTCGTGTGTGTTTTTTAAAATTGTTATTGTTTCAGAGAGGAAGGGAGAGGGAAAGAGAGAAATAGAAACATCAATGATGAGAGAGGATCATCAATCAGCTGCCTCCTGCACAGCCCACGCTGGGGATCAAACCCGCAACCCGGGGCACGTGCCCTGACTGGGAATTGAACCGTGACCTCCTGGTTCATGGGTCGATGCTCAACCACTGAGCCATGCTAGCTGGGCTGTCAGATATCTTCTAATGTGAGAGACAAGATCCTGTCCCCTATACCATACACCATAAATAGGAGCAACGCGTGGTATGTCTTTTGGGTTTTGGAGCCGACATATATCGCCCTTAGACAAGGTGCTTTGACTCATTTACTAGGTGGCATATAAACCTGACTATGTTAGCTCTGGGTCTAAAAAAAAGGCTCTTCAACAGTCCAAGCTGTGATACAAGCTGCCCTACACTTGGGCATTCTGCCTGGTAGATCCACGTGCCTGACTTAGGTGTCAGCCAAAGATGCCATGTGGTGCCTCTGGCAAGTCCCAAGAGGAGTATCACAGCTATGACCGGAGGAGTCGTGGCCTTGCTAGCCTCTGCCAACGACTCTTCTACATTCTGGAAAGCAGCTTCAGGCTTGTGACTGAACCTTGATAAGGACCGAATGCCTGATTTATGGACACCAAGTGATTATCGGACCCAAATGTTCCTCACGAACCGAGCATTCTCTGAGCCACGGAATCGTGAGCTTGGATTTGCACAGCTGCATCTCACTGGAAACTGGGGTGGGGTATGCATTGCGGGGCCCACGCACACCCAGAAGGCACAATGGACCACCAAAGCGGGTGCTGGGAGTCCCCATGGCATTCGTTTCTATGGCTTCACCTCCTCTCCCTTAGCTTACACTCAATAGCTTCCAGGGGAAGAGGCGAAAGGACGGGCCTGACTTATGGAAGGCTTCGCACAGTAAGCCAGTGCCAGCCAGAGCGGACAGCTTCTGTGTACAGCCTATTTTGAGGGGTCCCTGAAAGATGGTGGTGAAGGAAAGAAAAATCCTCCCCGTGGGCAGAATATCAGGCAGCACGTGTGTTACCCACTTGGTGCGGAAGGAAGGGTGGCCTGTGGTGCAGACTGATAGGAACTCACGAGCAATATCTAATGGGCTGGCGATTTGCAGAGACTTGGAAAGAACACAGCTGGGAGCTTGATGCCATGATAGTCTAGGAGAGAGGCCTGTGGCTTCTTAGAATGTAGCACGGAAGACATTCATGTCCCGTGTAAATGCCCATCAGGAAGCAATCGGCGGAGGAGTCCTTACTAGATGAGATGGCCCAGCCTATAGATCCGATCAGCCTCTTTCCCCAAGAAAATTGGTGCTTTCTCTGTGGACCCATGGGAAGGGCAAAACCACAAGGTTTCTGTATGTGATAGGAGGCTTCTCTGCTCTTTGTCCAGCTTTGCCATTGACCTGATGGCTCACGTTGGACCATTCCCTTCCCTTTTCTTGACCTTGGTTTCCTAATTTTACAATGAAGGGTTTAGACACAACGATCTCTGATTCTGAACTACATAGCCCAGCAGGAGGCATTTGAAAATGAGGCCTGGGAGGGGGCCTGCTGGTGACATCATAGAGGGGAGAATTCTGTGAGAAGAGTCGGGCTTTCCTGGAAACCCCATTGTCACAGGTTAGGTGAGAAAGACAAGCCAGGTAGGATCCTGCTAGGCCTATGTCTTGAGCTCTTCTTGTTTAAGGGTTCCCAGCATAGTCACTGATTAACCTTCGATGGCAGCAAAGGCTCAAAACGAGACAGACACCAGTGACTTGGATGTGCCCTCTCACCCCAGCTCATCAACCATGCACCACAGACCAGGTCATAGTGGAGCCCATCGCCATCGTAGGCCCCATGATCACCATCGCCATGGTGTGTCCCATCATCACGGTGGATCTCACCTAGACTCCCCTGACAGTACCTTCTCCCGCCACTCCCCCAACCCCTCCACAACCTTGGCCTCGACTGGGTCTCATGGCACTGTCCTCTCCCACCATACCTATGAGAAGGTACCCATTCGCGATGAGCACCACCGTGGTGGCAGGAGACATCATGGTAGACCCCCCCACTTTAGTGAGTTTCGCCATCATGGTGGGCTCCATCACGAAGGTGAGCCTTCCCATTCTAAAGACGGTGTGTCCTCCGAGCTAGGCGGGTCCCATCACTCTTATGCTTACGACCACAGCAAGCGCCATCATCGTGTAACCCACCACCACAGAAGACCTCTTCATCATGGAGAGAGCTCTTCCCACCATGGCATATCTCGCGACCCCAGTGAGCACCACCATGGCCACCGTGGCCATCCTGGTGAGCACCGCCGCAGAGAGCACCGCCACGGGGAGTACCCTAGTGTCAGCTCCAGAGACTTGCACACAGGCCTCAGCGTGGCCAGAGTCAGCTCAGTCTTTCAACCTACCACGGCACACAAGCAGAGCACGGCCACTAGCTTGGCGCGTTCCCGCAGTGCAGTTCGCTCACGTGCCTCCAAGAGAGCCGGAGTCCATCCTCTGGAATCCTTATCTAGAATCTCAGAAAGCTGGCCTGAAGATGAGCCAGTTCAGATGCAAAAAAGTGAGTCTTTGCCCACCCCACCACCACCACTCCCGTTCCAACTCCCACTGCCCGGCCCAGGTTGCAGATCTGACTCAGGCCCGGCACCCGCCTTGCACAGATCAGGAGGCTTGACTCTCGCCTGGAAGGAGGAATTTTTCATTAGCTATTCACTCAACTGACTGTTCATCAGCCAATCTTTTCTTTGTAGAAGCAGGCACCTCTTCAGGCCGTCGGCGGTTTGTTCACTCAGTCACTGCTTTCTTCACTTGCACGTTCACTTGTCCAACATTTCCTCTTCTCTAACATGGGCACCTGGACTACTTGGGCCCTGGCAGCACAAGGAAGACCAGCCCTCAAGGGGCTCAAGGCTGGGGTGGTTACAACCAACCAACCCAGATCATCCAGCGATGGAGGCCTATCCTTCATGTCAGAACATTTGTGGTTTCTATTTGTCCATATTTCCCATGCTAAGCCATGAGGGAAATGACCTCTTCTTGAGGTCAGAGTCTGGGGAGCAGTGCCTGAATGAGGGCCATTTCAGGGCAGGGGGGACCTTGGCTGTTAATGCACAACCCCCCGCTCCCCAAACTTGGCCCCTAGTAGCTCAGCAAACATGGCAACAGCCCCACAGACAAGCAGAGTGGAGTGAATGTCTAATGGAGGGGGTAAGGAAAGTAGCCCAGAGAAGATGTTTCAGCAGAATCTTAAAGGGAAAGGGAGAATTTACCAAGAGGATGGGGTGGCGTCGAGGATCGGGTTTTCCACGCCTAAGTTGCCATGTGAGTAAAGAAAGGCATGGGGGTGTGGGAACATGAGCCCTCAAAGCATGTTCCAGCAGACCCCAAATCCCCCACAGGCTGGCCCCTACCACGGGAGGAGTTGGGCCTGTGGCCCAGTATCAGTTCATAGAGGCCCCTTCGTGAGTGGAAGGCAGGCAAGCAGGCAGGCATGAAGAATCCCAGCCCGGCTGACAGGAGGCCTGGCATCCCCGAGCGCCTCCTCACAGACTTGACTTTCTGGCCCCCTTATAGCCAACAAAACCTCGCGGGGCCACAAGAAGGCGCACAGTGAGAACTTCTGCAGTAAGCTGTTCGAAAACTGTTTCTCCCTTTTTTACGGCCTCCGGAAAATGCTCAGTGTCCTGACCCAGTCCCTGTTCTTTGACGCCTTCATCTTCATCGTTGTCTGCCTCAACATCATCATGCTTGTGGCCCAGACCTTCGCTAAGGTTGAGGTCCGGGGCGGTAAGACCCGGGGAACCCCGTTCATGTGGAGAAGGGTATCGACGATGTTTCAGACCTGCTGTCCGCTTGGCCCAGTGCCCACTGATTTTATTTATTTTTTTAAACACTTTTTTAAAAATTTATTTTTATTGATTTCAGAGAAGAAGGGAGAGGGAGAGAGAGATAGAAACACCAATGATGAGAGAGAATCATTGATCGGCTGCCTCCTGCACATCCCCTACTGGGGTGGAGCCCGCATCCCAGGCACGTGCCCTTGACAGGAATCGAACCTGGGACCCTTCAGTCCACAGGCCAACGCTCTAGCCACAGAGCCAAACCAGCCAGGGCTGCCCACTGATTTTATATAAATTAGTAAAGAGGCTCAGAGAGAGAGAGAGCTGAGGTCAGCTAGGCAGCTGGGGACAGAAAGACCAGCTAAACCAGAGGATGTGCTGTTTGTGGCTATGACCACTAGAGGGCGTATTTGCTCTAAATATGCTTTGCTGGGCCGCGTGGTGGGAACCCAGGTGGGCTAGAAGGGCCAGAAGATTCTGAGGAGACCCAGGAGGGGTGAGAGTGGAAAACCTGCGAAGGCAGCCCTTAAAACCCGGGGGAGCAGGGCGAAGGAAAGCGCAGAAACGAAAGAGAGAAGTAAATGCCCGAGGTTACTGGCATGGTCACTGGGTTGGCTCCATTTTAAGCGTTTTACTGGGTTAAATGCCTTTCATGCTCATGAAAAGTATCGGGCGGGCTGTTACTCTCGCCATTTTACAGACAGGGAAACTGAGGCACAGAGCAGTTAACACACACAGCTATTGGGGCAGAGTCAGGCTCTCCCTAAACGGCTGTGTGTAAGGTTCCCGCGGGGGGGAGGAGAGAGGGGCCAGGGCTGCCGGCGATGAGCCTGAGCAAGCCCCTGGCGTCCCCACAGCGTGGTACTTCATGGCCTTTGACTCCATCTTCCTCTCCATCTACGTGGTGGAAGCTTTGCTCAAGATCATTAGTATGGGCCTCGACTATTTTTATGATTCCTGGAACATTCTGGGTGTGTAGAAATGGGGTGTGTGTGTGTGTGTGTGTGTGTGTGTGTGTGCCCGCACCACGGAACTGCCTAGGAGAGGCTGGAAACAAGAGGGCCGGGCAGGGGTGGCAGTGTGGGACGGCTGTGGGCCTGGGCTCGGGCCCTGGGCAGGAGCCTGTGGCACTCAGGCACGCTGTGCCTTCAGACTTCTTCATCGTGGCCACGGCTGTGCTGGAGTTCACGCTCGTGCAGTTCAACGCCCGCTCCTTGCAGCGCACCGTCTACAACCCCAACTTCTTCAGGATCTTCAAGGTCTTCAGGAGCCTGCGGGCCCTGAGGGCCGTCCGAGTGCTGAAGAGGCTCAGGTGAGCCGGGCCACAGCGGCCCTCCCTGGAAGAGGGGACAGAGGCCTGGACTCCGGGGGGGGGGGGGGGGGAGCAGCGACCTATTGCAGGGATGGGGGCCGGGGCTGCAGACTCCAGCCTGCTTCTGGCAAGCCGCCTGCGGGTCCGTTCTCTTTACTTTCCAGAGAGGGGCTGGGACTCTCCCAAGTCACCAGCAAGTCAGGGACTCCCGTGTTCAGTGTCCGCTCTCGCTCCCGGGCACAGAGCCCCACCTCCACCGACTCAGCCTCCCTGTCCACCTCTGCCCACAGCTTCCTGACCAGCCTCCAGGAAGTGACCGGGACCCTGGTGCGCTCCATGCCATCCATCACGGCCATCCTCGTCCTCATGTTCACCTGCCTCTGTATCCTGAGCGGTGGGGCCGGGGCGGAAGGCGGCGGTAGGGGCCCGGGCGGGGGCGGGGAAGGCGGGCCCCGCGAGCCTGGTTCGGCCCTGAGCCACCAGTCCTCTTCTCGGTGGTGCTCCGGGGACTGTTCCGCCAGTCTGACCCCAAGCGCTTCCAGAATATCTTCACCACCATCTTCACCCTCTTCACCTTGCTGACCCTGGACGACTGGTCCCAAATCTACGTGGACAGCCGGGCCAACGGTGGGGCGGCCCCAGGCTGGCTGGTGGGCAGGAGGCTGGCTGGGTGGGCCGACCCCGAGGGCTGGTCACCCCCCCTCCAAAGCGGGGCGTTCGACGCTTGCTGGGCGGTGCTGTTGAGGGCCGGCGAGAAACTCACGGTTCCAACTGCCCGCTGTCTCCCAGGCGCCTGGTACATCATCCCCATCCTCATGATTTACATCATCATCCAGTACTTCATCTTCCTCAAGTGAGGGTGCCGCCTCGGCTCCGCTCCCCGGCTTCACCCCCTCCCCCTCCCACCCCGGGGGAGCCCCTCCCCAGCCCCCTCACCCAGAGAAGGGTGCTGCCTCTCCTCCAGCCTCCTCCAGAGTACCCCACTGTCCCCCCTCCAGCCTGGTGATTGCTGTCCTGGTAGATAACTTCCAGATGGCACTGCTCAGAGGCCTGGAGAAAGTGAAGCAGGAGGTACGGAGGGGGTGGCGAGGGACCCGTCAGAGAGACGCAAGGAGAAGGCACCGAGGGAGGAGGCTGCTCCAGGGCCCTGGCAGCACCGAGCCTCCTCTTCCCAGAGGGCCGCCCAGATCCGGGAGGAGCTGCTGGCTGAATCGCTGATGAAGCTCAACGAAGCAGGTATCGGCCCTCCCCTCCCGCAGTCAGGCCCGGGATTCCAGGCTGGGCTTCGAGTTTGAGAATCTGAGACTCAGGAGAACGTTCGGAGCTGAGAACTTTGGTCGAAAGAGCACCGAGACCATCCTCCAAAAGCCAACTAAACTGAGCGTCAATTCTTGAAAGACCCGTTGGGGAAATGACTTGATCAGCCAAATGATGATTTACCAAACACTCCTTTCTGTTAATAACTTAAGTTTATAGCAGTGGTTTTACATGCATTGGGTTCAGCTGCCTGAGGGCTTTGTCAAGGGCAGATACACACTTGTCCAGGGTCACTGTGTGTAGCAATTTTGTTTAGAATCTGAGCTCCAGGACCCCACTCTGAAGGTCATTAACACCAGAGGAATAAGGGTCCTCAGGGGTCACCTGGTCCTTCACCTGCCCACTCCATCAGGGACAGACACTCAATGAAATAGAGATTAAGCAGAAAGAAAAGTTAATTGGTTCAGATTGTTTAGCAAACGGAGAGTGCAGGGGCTTTTAGGCGCGGCTGGGTCCGGGGCCTGAATGGCGGGCAGGATTCGGTCTCCCTCCATCTCTCCGCTCTTCAGCCCGCTGCACGGTTTTGTGCTTAGAGCGGCCCCTGCTTCGTGGTGGGAAAATGGCCACGCGCAACTCCGATCTCAAACCCTCAGCTTAGCCATGTCTGCACTCCCAGGGGAGCCCTCCTCTCCGGAAGCTCCAGCAACGTGCAGAAATGATCATCTTTTGCTCCAGTTGATCACCTGCATGTTTCTGATCCAATCCCTGTAGCCGGAAGGGCAGGCTGTTCCGATGGGTCAGGCCTGAGTCTAACCCACAAGCTTGCTACACACTCCACGCCTGGAGAAGTGGTTTCTGTGAGGGCATCCTGGGCAAAAACTTGTTAGCCCTGTTTAAAAACCTCCCTGACACACGGGCTCCCTCCGCTCCCTCTGCCAGGCGTCCCCGTGACCACCCCTCTCTCTCCGCATCAGAGCCTGAAGAGGTGCTGAGTGAACACACTAAACAGAAGCTCCTCATTGAGAAGAAGTTTGGGACCATGACCACGAAGTAAGGAGACCTGCAGGGAGGGGAGGCCGTGGGTCTGAGGGGCGAGTGGTGGGGCCTGAGCAGTGGGCTGGCAGGGAAAGGAGGTTGCCCACCTCTGTGAGGCCCTGTGAGTCTCCAGGACCACAAATAGGACACAGACTAGCACCTGTGCAGGAGGGCCCTACCCTTAAAGAGCTGTGCAGGGCCATGGAGGGGGGGTGGACTTCAGCCAAGTGGGGGGGGGGTGAGGAGGATGGGCCAGGAAACAGGCTGGTGGGCAATCCCTCGTTTCTGTTGATTTGCGTGGTGAGCTGGGGCAAGACAGCTGGGGGTTCGGGGCTGTGACTGTGGCTGGGAGACGTCGGCACAGACTCCTGCTGCCTGGCTCTCGGGCCTGGCTCCCAGAGAGCCTTCTCTCTGAAAACTGGGCCTCACCCCCCTCATCCGGACTGGCTCCAAAGCGGCGGACAAGGCGCCTGCCTCCGGGCACCCTCCCGGCTCTCCTCAGCCACCAGCACAGGCCAAGTCCCAAAGGCCTTCCGTGACCAAGCCTTTGCCAACCTTGTTCGCAGTCATTGCAGCCACTACCACGCCCTGGCATCCTTGCTTCGCCCACACTGTTTCCCAAGCAGAGCGCATACTTCTCCACCTCCGGGCCTTTGGCCCATCGTTCTCTCTCCCTGGAATGTTCTCTGGCTGCCAATGCCAGGCTCAGGTGACCAGGGGCTGGGAGAGCTGAGTTCCAGTCCTGCGCACTTCACCTCCTGGCCCCAGGCTACCCTCCACGCTCCAGCTCCTGGGCCCTTGGTGCCTCTGCCATACGTTGCTTGGGGGCCTCATGGCCTCCACACTCTTCCCCACCAGCCCACCTCCACCAAGAGTCCTCTGTGTTGTTTTCTGTTTGTTTAAATCATTTCCCCCTTTTTCACTTGGAGCGTGATTTCTGTTTTTAAAAGCAGTTTCGGCTTTTCTTTCTTCCTCTGATTTTGAAACCCTACGAGGGCTCCTGCCTCCCTGAAGATGAGGCCTGGGCACCTCGCTTTGACCTTTCCTGGGTGTGTCCACCTCCAGTCCATCCATTCCCTACCCCCCTCCCTGCGGCCGGCCCCCGCCCCCCAGTCTACGCTCTGCTGTTCTGGAAAAGGGAACCGGGGCCTGACTGAGCCTGGCAAACCATCACATCTTTCCAACCCAGCTCAGTGGCACTCCCTCCGTAAGCCCGTCCTCACCCCCACGGGCCGTGCCCTGTGTCAGGTGCATGGGGTACACACACCAGGTTTGCTTTTCTGGCTCCGCCACAGACTGCGCTTTTGCAGGCAGGGGCTGTTCGTGTTCGTTTCTATGTTCCTGGAGCGCCTTGTCGTGTAATTGATTTCCGTGTGATTTGGCCGGTGGGTTTGTTAGACAGGCGGGCGCTGAAGGCGTTATGAATGGGCAGTAGGGTGGGTGAATGGGTGGGGGGTTAGGTGGATGACTGACTGCACAGCATGGTGAAGGGGTGGGGTGAGTTCAGGGCAGAGCAGGTGGATGGAGGGATAGGTCAGTGAGGGAAAGGGGGGCAGTGATCGGATGGCAAGTGGATGGCTAGGCAGATGGGAGGAGGGATGGAGGGATGGAGGGTTGGAAGGGTACACAGTTAATACCCTCTGTGGTACAGGCAGACTGGGATGGGGGGCAAGGCAGAAAAGTTGTGGCCATGCTGGAAGTGGAGGTCTAGAGTTCTGTGTGTGTGTAAGGGGGTGGGCAGGCAAGAAGAGCCATCTGGCCTAGCTAGTGTGGCTCAATGGTTGGGCATCGACCTATAAACCGGGAGGTCATGATTCGATTCCCAGTCAGGCCACATGCTCAGGTTGCTGGCTCGATCTCTAGTAGGGGGTGTGCAGGAGGCAGCCAATCAATGATTCTCTCCCATCATTGATGTTCTATCTCTCTCTCTCTCCCTCTCCCTTCCTCTCTGAAATCAATAAAAGATATAAAGTAAACAAGAAGAGCCATCTGGGGGTCTCTGGGGGCCAGAGGCCCAGCCAGGCAGGTAGGCCGGGACTCACCGCTGCCCCCCACTCTCCTAGGCAACAGGAGCTCCTGTTCCATTTCCTGCAACTGGCCACGGGGGTGGAGCATTATCAGCAGAAGTTCCGTTCCCAGGCATCCGTCATTGATGAGATCGTGGACACTGCGTTTGAGGTGAATCAGGCAGGACCAGAAGGGAGGGGCCGGGGGTGAGGTGACGCTGGAAGGCCAGACGGGGGGACTGTGCCCAGAAGTAGCCTTGAGTGACAGTCCCATGGACGTTGGAAAAGGCAGAGGCTGGAGGCTCAGCCACCCTCCCATCCCACCCCGCAGGCTGGCGAAGAGGACTTCAGGAAGTGATCCCGGGACAGGGACAGCGGACACAGACTGCAGCCTCTGGCCAGCTGCCCACGGGGTGGGCGGGACAAGTCCCAGACCTGCTGCAATGAGTGTCGAGGCCTGCAGAGCTGGACCGCAACAGAGTTTTAAAACCCCAGCAGGCTCTGTGTCCTCACTGTGTCCCCATGGGCACGAGACAGCAGAACCGTGTGTTTGCACGTGAGTGTGCGCACCCAAGTGTGTGCGCGTGCGTGTTGCATGCGAAAGGTGCTGTTCGTGGTCTCCTCCAGCCCCGCCAGGGCCTGGCATCCTAGCTCAGCCCAGCGGTGTGTTGGCAGCAGCCAGAGGGGTGACCTAGAAAGCGGGCCAGGCTCCGTGCTGGAGGGAGAGTGGGTGCTCTGCCTCCGGGAGGGAGGCCTTTCTGGCCCAGGAGTCAGGAGAGAACAAGTTGGACTAGCCCTCTGCTGCCAGGGCATGGGGGACCAGCAGGCTCCGGAAATGGGGCTCCGAGCTCGGGAACTGAAGGCCACCAGCACCTTTAGCGTCCGGTAGGAGGGTCTCATGAACCCAGAGGTCCCCACACGCTTGGGCCGGCGCGGGGTGCTGGAGACCTAGCACTGAGTCGAGCCCAAGCCCCGCCCTGGCTCTTCCACTATCTACAACTCCCCCCTCCTCTCCACTGTCTTCACCCCCTCTAGCACAGTGAAGCCATCATGCAGTACAGGCGGAGGGTGTCAGGGGTGGGACTCCAGAGGCGAGGCTGAGGGTGACAGACAGCTCTGCCAACCAAACCTGTGCCTCTGAGCTGGGCGTGAGCGTGGCGAAGCTCCAGGCCTCTGGACAGAGAAAGCATGCCCCTCTCGGCCTGGCCGAGGGCACGGCTGGCTCAGGGCCCAGGAAGAGGCTGCGCAGGGGAAATGCCATCTGGGATTTGCGCACAGATTCCGGGGATGGGGAGGCCACCGGGCAGATAGCTCCAGGCCTCGCCTCACTCCACCACCTCCCACATTCATTTAACAAGCATTTCCTGCCGCCTGCCCTGGGCCAGCCCCGTGCCGGAAGCTCCTGCTTGGCGACACGTGGGAGCCCTTCCAGCAGCAGCCCCACCACATGGCCCTGGGCTGTTGGAGCTGCCGCTGTGACAGGCTGGAGCAGCTGCAGGACGGCGTTTCTCCGGCATCCCTAACGCCTGTCAAACCCAGCCCTCAGCGCCTCAGCCTTCCATGTGGGAAACACGTCTACGTACCACCTCCTCGGCCCCACCTCTGAGACAGAGGGCAGGGCCTGGGAGCTGGGACAGTTCCTCGCTGGGTCCCAGCACTGGGCAGGGGACCGGGCAGGCACCGCCGGTGTGAGCCCTGGCCTGCAGGGGGCGCGCTCCACAGCCACTGCGTTCCGTCCTGCCTGGGCCCCATGGTGCCCACACTAGTGCTCCCGAGGGACCCAGGCACTGCCCGTCCTGTCCCGGGTGTGGGTGTTGGACCGCTCTGGGTGGGAGTGTGAGGGCCTCTGAGGTTATGTGTGGGGGGGGTCCGTGTGTACATCTCGGGGTGGTTTCTGGGTGGGAGCGCTCCTGGGTCGCCCGGCGGTTCGTGGTTTTCTGGATGTGTGTGTGGTGTGTCCAGGAACATCCGAGGGTGCGTTTTGGGTTTCTCTGTCCGGTGTGCTAAGGAGTTCTGGTGTGTGTGTGTGTGTGTGTGTGTGTGTGTGTGTGTGAAGTATGACTTGTAGCTGCAAATTCAGGTGTGCATGAAATACTGCAACTCTGTTTGCTCTAAACAGTATCCGCCCCTCATCCCTCCCGGAGGCAGATTTCACCTCAGCCCCTTGGAGGTCCTTGTCCAGCCCCTTCCCGGAATCCTGCTCAGGGCAAAGCACAATGTGTACCTGAGAGTCGCTGTCCCAGCCCTCCCGGTCTCTCGGCCTGCAGGGGCTCAGCTGTCTCTGGGCCACACGTGGGTAGAGAAATCTCACAGCCTGGGAGCTCGGAGTCCTGGGGCCCTGCTGGCTGCCCCCCCCCCCCCGGCCCCCATGCCACCCAGGGGGCTGAGAGGGAGGAGTGCTCAGGTGCTCTGCAGAGTACTCACCGGCTCCCCTTTCCTCTCGGGGGCACCATCCCTCTCCTGTGACTCCGCTGCCTTAACGCTGAGGACACTGAGACCCTGGAGCTTTGCTCCCCTACGTCGGTGATGCTGGGTGTTGGGAGGACCCCGGATTTGGAGCTAACCCTGAACCCCTCGGCACTGTCTGGGCTGGGACAGCAGCTCAGCCGGGGGTGGGGGGTGCTGCCAGGAGTGGGAGTGGAAGACGGGGAGAGGGAGGAGTGAAGCACTCAGAAGAGACCGATGCCAGAAGCAGTGTTAGCGATTTATTGCAGCAGACATGGCCCATGGACCTGAAGCGCCCTCCACCGATGGCCCCGCTCCCGTGGCCGCAGGGGCCTCCTACACCGGCACGCAGTGGTGCTTGAGGAGGCTGGAGGAGTTCTCCCAGGGGACCACTAGGATCTCAAAGTCGCAGCGCAGCTTCTGCAGACAGAGTGTGGGGGGAGAGGGAGGTGAGCCTGGCCCAGGCCTGCCTCCTCCCGCAGTCAGTGCTGGCCCACCATGAGGGGCAGTCACTGGCCCAAGAGACAACAACGCTAGGTCCCAGATCTTCCCAGTCCAATCTCCAGGGGGAACCCCCATCTCCTCTGCACCCCACCCTGACCTGGCGCTGAGTCACCCAGAAGGCAGGGACGGGTTCAGCCTGACATCAGTCTGGCCGGCCAGACCAGTTCAAGCTGGACAACCTGAGGGCCCGGGTGCCGGTGGGCAGGGCCGAGTGCAGGGCTCTTACCTCCTCCTGTGCCCCTGCGGCCAGGGGGCAGGTGGTGAGGTCCATGCGGTCTCCGGTCACTGAGCTCTTGCGGCAGGCTGTGCTCCCCATCTCCACGGTCAGGTAGTACTTAATGCCCGCCACCAGCTGGGACGGAGGGCAGGGGCAGGTCAGGGTGCTGGGACACTCCCTCTCGCCTCTCTCACCGCCTCCCATCTCCCATGCCCTTCCCCTGGGCACCAGCACACTGGCCTGGGGATTCAGGCCTGGGGCAGGAGCATCCCGGAGGGGGTCCCCGGGGGAGAGGCAGAGGCCCCCGCCAGGCAGGAGGCTGCTGAAGCACACACCATCCTGAAGCCCACTGCCTCGGCTCCCCCACCTCCCTTCCCAATTAGCTGGGCAGGAAAGGGACTGGTGTGAAGCTGGTGAGGTAGCTGAGCAAGGTCAGGGGTAGATTCTATTTGAAATTTAGATATTTGGTTCATTGTGAAATTTTGGCGTTAATTCCATTTTTAAAAATATATTGGTGAACTATCCTGATTACTCTTGTGACTCCTCCTGAATCTGGCGCCCGGCTGCGCGCCCCACTCGCTCTGCCCCGCCAGCCCTGACGCACCTGACTCTGCGCCTTGAGGATGCGCGTGTCTCGGAAGTAGTAGAGGCTGTTGCTGCCCATGTTGTAGCTGGCCACGGCCGCCTGGGCCGCCTTCTGCACCTGTGGGTCGCTGGGCTTCAGGTCCGTCACTCCTCCTACCATGCGCTCCCCGGGCCGGGCGCGGGCATCGCGGGGCAGCGCCAGCAGACAGAAGGCGAGCAGGGCCAGGCCCAGCGCCAGCGAGAGGTTGGGCTGCGCCATCGTCCTCAATGCCTGACCCAGGTGGCTCCGCCGCTTTTACCGGCTCCGGTTCTCCGAGGCTCCGCCCGACCACACCCGGCCCCGCCCCTCGGCGCGGTGCGCCCCCGCTTGGGGAGGGGAGGGATCGCTGCGGCTGGGACCTCTGGCCAGGCCCCCTTCCAGCACCAGCAGGAGCGGCAGACGGGCCCCAGCGCACCTGTGTACCCCACGCTTGCCCTGCCCTGCAGGGCACACCCAGTCCTGCGAGGGAAGGGACAGTGGCAGCCCCCAGCAAGGGCCACCATCCGGACAGTTCACAGGAGGCCCACCCAGTGTGAAATACCAACAACCGCTAGAGCAAGCTCTCTCTCACATTTACTAACTGTAACCTCGGACCTCTCGCTGCGTGGGTGTCCGCCTCTGGAAAAGGGGTGCTGTGAGGGTTCCATAGGTAAAGTGCGTGGAGAGGCCTGGCACTATGTTAATGAGTAGCAGGTAAGTAGGGGCCTTGCTGGGCTGCGCTGCGTGCTGTGTGGCCCTCACAACCAACGTGAAGTGGGATCCACATGTCCACTTAACAGGAGGCAGGAGGCAGGAGGCAACTGACCTGCCCAAGGACCCCAGCGGGTGAATAACAAATGGTGATGCTGGCTTTTGAGCCCCAGCAAGCTGTCGAATCTTTGCTCTTAAGCCCAACTGAGACCAAAGGATGAGAATTGGCCAGGAGGGGTGTATGTCATTCCAGCTCTGCCAGTGACTGACTGGGTGACTTTTGACAAGTCCCTGGAGCTCTGAGAGCCTGTGTCCTCATCTTAAGAAAGGGGACAATTACCTTCTAAGGCTATTCTATTAATGGCCTCAGGCCGGGTCACCCATAGGCAAGCTGAGTGTGTGCTGGAGGTACCAGCAAAACAGGGCACTATACCTCTTGGGAGGAATAATTTGATAATGCTTAAAAAACACTGAAGCGACCATGGGAGAAGTCTGGATTTTGTCGAGATTCTTCCTCTGTATTATAGCGGTCAGTACAGTCCGTACATTGCTGGGGGAGGCAGGCCTTTTGCCCTTAGGACACTAAGATTTGGTCAGTGCTTAGGGTCCAGGATCTTAACTGAGTCTTGGAAGAGATAGTATGTGACAAACAGTTGGTGCTTAATAAGTGGTAATTAGAGTTGACCCTTGAATGACTTGGGTTTGAACTGCATGAGTCCACTTACACATGGATATTTTTCAATAAATACTATAAATGTATTTTCTCTTATGATTTTCTTAACATGTTTTCGTGAGGAAATTTCTCAAGTGTAAGAATATAGCACATAATATATATATATAAAACAAAATATGTGTTAATGGAGTGTTTATGTTAATGGCTTCTGGTCAATAGTGAGCTATTATTTGGGAAAGCCAAAGTCATATTCTTTTTTTAAAAAATCTTTATTGTTGGAAGTATTATATAGGTCCTCCTTTTCTCCCCTTTAACCTCTTCCAGCCCACCCCATCCCCCCTTCAAAGGCCTCACCACCCCACAGTCTGTGTCTCCGGGTGATGCATATGTGCATACAAGGTCTTTGGTTGATCTCTTCCCACCCACCCTCCCCTCCTTCCCTCTGAGGTTCAACAGTCTGTTCATGTTTCTATGTCTCTGGGTCTATTTTTGATCATCAGTTTATTTGGTTCATTAGATTCCACATAAGAGTGAGATCAGCCCTAACCGGTTTGGCTCAGTGGATAGAGCGTTGGTCTGCGATCTGAAAGATCCCAGGTTCGATTCCGGTCAAGGGCATGTACCTTGGTTGCGGGCACATCCCCAGTAGGGAGTGTGCAGAAGGCAGCTGATCGATGTTTCTCTCTCATCGATGTTTCTAACTCTCTATCTCTCTCCCTTCCTCTCTGTAAAAAATCAATAAAAAATATATATATTTTTAAAAAGAGTGAGAACATGTGATACATATCTTTCTCCGACTGGCATATTTCGCTCAGCATAACTCTCCAGGTCCATTCATGCTGTTGCAAATGGTAAGAGTTTTCTTTTTTATTGCCACATAGCATCCCCTGGTGTAGATGTACCACACATTTTTTATCCACTCATCTGCTAATGGGCACTTAGGCAGTTCCCAAATCTTAGCTATTGTAAATTGCGCTGCTATGAACATGGGGGTGCATATATCCTTTCTGTAGACATAGATTTTTAACGGGGGGTTGTCACTGTTCCTAATCCCAGCTTGTTCAAGGGTCAAGTGTACTGTGAGGAATGAGTCAGCACCCAGCATTCCCCAGGACCAGTGTGGTCACTGCCCAGTCCAGCTGCTACCCCACCCCCTCAGCCCAGGTGTGAAAACAATCTTGGGATTCCAAGGAGCTGTCTCAAGTTTGTTGTGGGCTCAGGTGTCTGCCTTAAAGAGACAGACCGAAGTTTGTGGGAAAGCTGGCTGGCTTGATGAGGAGGCCAAGGCCAGGCAGGAACCTGACCTGAGAGAAGCCGGGAGGGGGGAGAGTAAACACAGGACAGCAACACAGGGAGAGGGAGGAGAGGCAGCCCCAAGGGGCCAGGAGCCTTCTCAGGCTCTAGCAGGTCTGCTCTCCTGTTACACCAGGTTCAGCCATGACCACGCTTACCCCCAACAGCTCCCTGGAGCATCAGCCAAGGCCCAGTCCCCAGCTCACTTGCCCCTACCTTACCTGCCACTCACTCCTCCGATGCACCCCCAACCTAACAATGGCCAGGCCTTTCACCCACTGGGCTGTTCTCACAGCCGCAAAGCAGTAAGCATCACCCTCATTCTGCAGATGAAGACAGTTAATCCGGGGTCAGGACACCTGTTTAAGGTCAGGCAGCTACCCGCAGCGTAATCATGTTGCTGGGGGGAAGCAGGCCTTTTGCCTTAGGACACTAAGATCTGGTCAGTGCTTAGGGCCAAGGATCTTAATTGGGGCTTGGAAGAGGTAGTGGGGGAAAGGATGGGGGAAGAGAAGTTAACAACTACTGGGTCCTCGCTACGTGCCAGGGACTCATGTTCGTTCATCATAACAGTTCTGCAGAGGCAGTGAATATGTCCTCTTTTTAGAAGGAAGAAATGGGGGGTCAGGGGGGAGGGTCAGTGGTGGAGTCTGGGGTGCCACCTGTGTCAGCATCCGCGAGTGAATCCTGGACGGCTCCACCAGAATATGAGGTCTGCTGTGCCGGGGAGCACCCCTGGAGGTGGGGTACCTGGGAGAAGAGCCCGTAGCCTGGACTCCACACTGTCTGGACCACTCTGGCTTCCAGAAGGGGCCTGAGCCAGGTGTGAGCTTGGTCCGGTTGGCCATCCCCACTGGCCATAGGGCATAGCCTCCAGTTTTGCTGTGGCCCAGACATCCCAATCCCGGGTGCCCGTGGCACCACTCTCTCACCCCTAGACAGTGGGTCTCACTGCCCAGGATGGACCCTTGCCATTCCCTTCACCCTGGGACCAGGCCTTCCTTCTGTGTCCCCAAACCCTCATTGAACCCTCACCCTTTATTCTCCCCTCCCCAGGGCTCTGCTCCCCTTTCCCTGTCGGACCGCATCCTGCAGGGAGGAGGCCATGTGGAAGGGGGGCTGACAGTGGAGAACACATACTGTGAGCTTTTCACACTATCTGGGCTGCCACCGGGCAGATGTCTTGGGCTTGGGTTCATCCTGTAGCCTCCCCCTGTTTCCTTTCCAGGGCCAGCAGGATTCCTGCAGGACCCCAGCGTGCATGGTTGGGCTCAGTCTGAGTCCTCAGGACTAGACTGGCTGAGGGGGTCAAGCTCTGGCTGGGTGCAGCTGCAGCAGGGGCGGCTGGGACAACGAGTGAGTCAGCATTTGCTGACTTCCAGGCCCACCCATGCCCGCCAGCAAAGCACGTCCTGTTGGGCAATGTGGGCTGACATTTAGATAACCTGACTGCTACCCATCCCCACCTCGGCCTGTTTTCTCCGACAGCCCAGGCCTGGAGCCTCTGTCACGCTGGCTGGGTTGGGGCTGGTTTCTGCAAGGCCAGTCCCAGCGTACGTTCTAGATGCCCTGTGTCTCCTGCTGCTCCAGGACCGGCCGGGAAGCTGTGTGGGAAGGGACCCAGATAAAGAGCGTGGGCCTTTCCCGCCTGCCGCAGGTCCTGCCCAGTCCCAGGGAGAGGTGAGAGCAGGTTCCGGCCCCTCAGAGACAGCCTGTGGGCAAGGAGGGGAAGAGCCCATGAGGAAGCAGAAAGCAGCAGAGCAGCCGCACATCCCACTGATTTCTGCTGAGGCCCCAGTGCCAGAGCCACGGGCGGCAAAACCGGGCAGGCAGCGTGGGAAGGGCCCCTGGGAAGGCGGTGGCAAGGGAAGAGCCGGTCTCCATCACCTCAGAGGGCCAACGCTCTGGCAGGCTGGGCTGAGGTGGGGGAGGCCGTGGCCCTGCTGGGCGCGCCAGGCCCGTGTGGCAGCCTCACAGCACAAGGGTGGGGGTCCCTGGACGCATCAGGAAAACAGCAGAAACACAGTGTGGCCTGAAACTCCCGGGCCAGCCCGCATGACCACCTCAGTCTGGGCCTCAGACTGGCACCCTCCCGAGTGGCCTGTAACTCGAGCCGGGCCCTGCTCTGGCCACCTGGTGACTTTCCAAGGGGCCACTCGCACTTCCCAGAGCCAGCCCTGCACTGAGCCCTCACCCCTACCAACCACCATAGCTTCCAACTACTCGCAGTCGCTCTACCCCCGGGTCTGTATCTTTGTTCCCCTTTTCTCCTGCTATTCCGCGGTGCAGCTAACGCACAGACAAGTACACAGAGCATATCTGCTCCCTTTAACAGATCGTTAGCCAATGCCGGTGTTACCACCACACAGGTCTGAAGTGGAACCCGCCACTCCCACCCCCAGGCTTCCTATTCATCACACCCACCTCCTGCCCCCATAGGTGATCACTGTTGATTTTTGCAATAAGCTTTTTTCTAGTTTTACCACCGAGGCAGAGATTCCCAAGCAAGAATTTACTTAACTTTACAAGAATGGAGTCACATTACTGGATGTTTCCATTGTTTGCTTGGTTTTGAGATTCTACCCTTGGACACAGCGAGTTCATGTTCACTGGTATTGACAGCCATTAGCTGCTCCGTTGGGGGCTGTTAAACACAAAACTGCTGTCCAGGTTCCCAGAGGTGTGGGAGTCCCTGGTCATAGCCCCCGGGAGTGTTGGATCACAGGGTGGGTTTCCAGTTTTGCTAGAAAACTCCTGTCTTTCCCCAACTGTCTTTACATCCCCACCAGCTGGGTATCAGTTCCTGTTGTTCCATTCCCTCATCAGCCCTTGGTAATGTCTGACTTCAAAATTTTTGCTAATCCAGTTTAGCAAAATAGCATCTCACTTGTATTTCTGACTCCAAGTGTAAACACCTTTCCACAGGTTTATTCATCATGTGGGTATCCCTCAGGGCTGCCTTTCAATATATTTTTATTGATTTCAGAGAGGAAGGGAGAGGGAGAGATAGAACATCAATGATGAGAATCATTGATGGGCTGCCTCCAGCATGCCCCCACTGGAGATCAAGCCTGCAACCCAGGCATGTGCCCTGACCGGGAATCGAACTGTGACCTCCTGGTTCATAGGTTGGCGCGCAGCCCGAGCCACGCCGGCGGGCCATTTGCTTTTCTTCACTGCAGTTTAGTCTGTGCCCTGGGGAAAGCCCTTTCGCTTACGTGCTGCAAATATCCTTTCCCACTTGGCTTGGCTTGCCCTTCACTGTTTACAGTATTTTTAGATGAACAGTTTCTATTAATGGAGTTGACCAACTTTTTCTTCTTAAATTTTCCCTGGGATCATGAAACTCTCCTCATATTATCCATTTTAGTATTTAATATCTGTCCATCTCTCCTGACCAGACTGTAAGTCCTCTTGTGACAGCAGAGGGGGTAACATCTGGACTCCGTTTTGACAGAAAGAACTCATCTTAGAGGCCCATTACTCCTTGCTTTCAGTAAAATTCCATGGTTCAAATTAACCAAACCACACCCTTAAAGTAAAGACTGTACGATAAAATAGTGGGGTTTTCCCTCCAGTTGTGCCACTGAGTTATATAATTCAGAGTATGTCTTCACACACTGCGCTTAAAATGTTCATGGCTTGGGTCACAAGCAAAGTATCCCCAAATTCAAGAAGATTGAAATCATAAAAAGCGTCTTCGCAGACCACGATGGCATAATATTAGAAATAAACTACAATAAAAACAACCCAAAATACTCAAACACCTGGAAGCTGAATAGCATGCTATTAAATATTGATTGGGTTACCAATGAGATCAAAGAAGAAATTAAAAACATCCTGGAAACTAATGACAATGAAAACACAACAATCCAAAACCTATGGGACACATTGAAAGCAGTCCTGAGAGGGAAGTTTATAGCTCTACAGGCCTATCTCAAAAAACAAGAAAAAATGGTAGTAAATCATCTAACTCTACAACTCAAAGAATTAGAAAGAGAGCAACAAGAAAACCCCAGAGTGAGCAGAAGGAAGGAGATAATAAAGATTAGAGCAGAAATAAATGACATAGAGACCAAAAAAACAATACAGAAAATCAATGAAACCAAGAGCTGGTTCTTTGAAAGGATAAACAAGATTGATAAACCTCTAGCCAGACTCACCAAGAAGCAGAGAGAGAGGACCCAAATAAATAAAATCAGAAACGATAGAGGCGAAATAACAACAGACCCCACAGAAATACAAATGATTGTTAAAAAATACTATGAACAGCTTTACTCCAACAAACTAGACAACCTGGAGGAAATGGACAAATTCCTAGAAAAATACAGCATTCCAAAACTCAATCAGGAAGAATCTAAAAATCTCAACAGGCCAATAACTATGGAAGAAATTGAAGCAGTCATCAAAAAGCTTCCATCAAACAAAAGCCCAGGACCAGACGGCTTCACAGGGGAGTTTTACCAAACATTCAAGGAAGAACTAAAACCTATCCTCCTCAGACTACTACAAAAAATTCAAGAGGAAGGAACACTTCCAAGCTCATTCTATGAAGCCAGCATCACCCTAATACCAAAACCAGGTAAAGACAACACAATGAAAGAGAATTACAGGCCAATATCCCTCATGAACATAGATGCCAAAATCCTCAACAAAATCTTAGCAAATTGGATCCAGCAGTACATCAGAAAGATCATACACCATGACCAAGTAGGATTTATCCCAGGGATGCAAGGATGGTACAATATCCGCAAATCAATAAACGTGATACATCACATAAACAAATTGAAAGAAAAAAACCACATGGTCATATCAATTGATGCAGAAAAAGCATTTGACAAAATTCAACACCCATTTTTGATAAAAACTCTCAGCAAGGTGGGAGTAGAAGGATCATACCTCAACATAATAAAAGCCATATATGACAGGCCCACAGCCAACATCATACTCAACGGACAAAAACTAACACCATTTCCCCTAAGAACAGGAACAAGACAGGGATGCCCCCTCTCACCACTCCTGTTCAACATAGTACTGGAAGTGTTAGCCATTGCAATTCGGCAAGAAGAAGAAATAAAAGGCATCCAAATTGGAAAAGAGGAAGTAAAACTGTCCTTATTTGCAGACGACATGATATTATACATACAAAACCCTAGAGATTCCATCAAAAAGCTACTAGACTTAATACATGAATTTGGCAATGTAGCAGGATACAAAATTAACCCCAAGAAATCTGAGGCATTTCTATACACCAATAGTGAACTTTCAGAAAGAGAGATTATAAAAACAATCCCGTTTACCATTGCACCGAAAAAACTAAGCTACCTAGGAATAAACTTAACTAAAGAGGTAAAAGACCTCTACTCAGAAAACTACAGGACGTTGAAAAAAGACATAGAGGAAGACATAAACAGATGGAAGAACATACCGTGTTCATGGATTGGTAGAATCAACATCATCAAAATGTCCATACTACCCAAAACAATCTATAAATTCAACGCACTTCCCATTAAAGTACCAACAGCATACTTCAGAGATCTAGAACGAACTTTCCAAAAATTCATCTGGAATAAAAGAAGACCCCGAATAGCTGCAGCAATCCTGAAAAAGAACAAAGTAGGTGGGATCTCAATACCAGATATCAAGTTGTATTACAAAGCCACTGTTCTCAAAACTGCCTGGTACTGGCACAAGAATAGGCATATAGATCAATGGAATAGAATAGAGAGCCCAGAAATCGGCCCGAACCAATATGCTCAATTAATATTTGACAAAGGAGGCAAGAACATACAATGGAGCCAAGATAGTCTCTTCAATAAATGGTGTTGGGAAAATTGGACAGATATATGCAAGAAAATGAAACTAGACCACCAACTTACACCATACACAAAAATAAACTCAAAATGGATAAAGGACTTAAATGTACGACAGGATACCATAAAAATTCTAGAAGAATCCAAAGGCAAGAAAATCTCAGACATATGCCGAAGCAATTTCTTCACTGATACAGCTCCTAGGGCACTTGAAACTAAAGAAAAAATGAACAAATGGGACTACATCAAAATAAAAAGCTTCTGCACAGCAAAAGAAACCATCAACAAAACAACGAGAAAACCCACTGTGTGGGAAAACATATTTGCCAATGACATATCTGATAAGGGCCTAATCTCCAAAATTTATAGGGAACTCATACAACTTAACAAAAGAAAGATAAACAGTCCAATCAAAAAATGGGCAAAGGACCTAAATAGACACCTTTCAAAAGAGGACATTCAGAAAGCCAAGAGACATATGAAAACATGCTCAAAGTCACTAATCATCCGAGAGATGCAAATCAAAACAGCAATGAGGTACCATCTCACACCTGTCAGACTGGCTATCATCAACAAATCAACAAACGACAAGTGCTGGAGAGGATGTGGAGAAAAAGGAACACTTGTGCACTGCTGGTGGGAATGCAGACTGGTCCAGCCACTATGGAAGACAGTATGGAGTTTCCTTAAAAAACTGAAAATGGAACTCCCATTTGACCCTGTGATCCCACTTCTAGGAATATATCCCAAGAAACCAGAAACACCAATCAGAAAGGATATATGCACCCCTATGTTCATAGCAGCACAATTCACCATAGCTAAGATCTGGAAACAGCCTAAGTGCCCATCAGTAGATGAATGGATTAGAAAACTGTGGTACATCTACACGATGGAATACTATGCGGCTATAAAAAGGAAGGAACTCTTACCATTTGCAACGTCATGGATGGAACTGGAGAGCATTATGCTAAGTGAAATAAGCCAGTCAATAAAGGAAAAATACCACATGATCTCACTCATTCGTGGACAATAGAGACCATTATAAACTTTTGAACAATAATAGATACAGAGGCAGAGCTGCCTCAAACAGATTGTCGAGCTGCAGCGGGAAGGCCGGGGAGGGTTGGGGGGCAGGAGGTAGGGGGGTAAGAGATCAACTAAAGGACTTGTATGCATGCATATAAGCATAACCAATGGACATAAGACACTGGGTGATAGGGGAGGCTAGGGGACTGTCTAGGGCGGGGGGATAAAATGGATACATATGTAATACCCTTTGTAATACTTTAAGCAATAAAAAAAAAAAAATAAAAAAAAAAAAAAATGTTCATGGCTTACCCTAGCTGGTTTGGTTCAGTGGATAGAGTGTCGGCCTGTGGACTGAAGGGTCCCAGGTTCAATTCCGGTCTAGGGCACAAGCCCAGGTTGTAGGCTCCATCCCCAGTAGGGGGGACGTGCAGGAGGCAGCCTATCAGATTCTCTCTCATCATTGATGTTTCTCTCTCTCCCTCTCCCTTTCTCTCTGAAATCAATAAAAATATATTTTAAAAATATATACTCACGGCTTTTTTTTTTTTTTTTTAATATTGCACTTTGACCCAGCAATCACACCAATTTTTTAATATTGAACCTTTGACACAAGGCTAGGGCAGATAACTCGGTTAGTATCAAGTGCTATAACATCCTTTCTGAACATCATATCCTGCAAAATAATTGTTCTGTCAAATGGTAACTAGAATATCTGCATAAGCATTATTTTATAGGCCCTTTGAGTGGTCCACTGACCCCCGAAAATACCTTGGAATCAACCGTTGCCAGGTGACAATGGTGGGACAAGTGCCTCATCCTCATTCCCCAGCCCTGTACCCGCGCCAAGGCCCCTGCATTAGCCATCCACAAGGACCCCTCTGGGGCTCGACTCTTTTCTGCTCAACTCACTCGTGCACAAGCTCTTTTCAATAAACTCCAACTGCTTGATTGTGCACTGAGTTCAGTGCTCATTCCGACGACATGAGACTCAGGAACCTGACAGTAACGCACTGAGGAAAATTCTGGAAGCATAGTTTCTCCTGTTCTCCTGAAGGAGAAAGTCGAGCAGGGCTGGGTGCTGCACAGCTAGCATGCCTTCCGGTCATTACCACAATCTCATTTTCCAAGTGGGGAAACTGAGGCTCAGAGAGGCTGAGTGACACGGCCAAGAAACACAGGGCTCTCTGGTACATGGGGATCCAAATGGTTTTGAGAGCCAGTCTGGGTACTTCCTATCAGTAAGTCCATGAACATATTAGTCTCTCTGAGCCCTGGTTTCCCCTGATCCATGAAAAAGACAATAGCTACTTATTATTGTGGAAGAAAAAGTGGTTGGAAAAACCTTAGCTGTGGGCCCGGTTCACAGTGTTCGAGAACAGGATGGAAGTGCACCAGCGTGTAATTCACAGCCCACCCCGCTCTGCTACCCGTGGTCTTCGCCTCCCTAAGATAGCAGGGCAGAGGGCAGAGCCCGCCCACTCCTCCGGAGGCCAGGACACCATGATTAACCCGTGAACTTTTACCCGTATCGGCTCCCCCTCTTCCCAATACCTCTGACTCCCACTGACTTTTCCACCAGGTGCTGCCTAGCCCAGCTGTTGACTCAGCCGACATCTGGAACACCACAGCCCATCTGGATCCAGGAAGGGATCAGCCCACACGCTCCCACGTTACTGAGGGGTTGAAACACCCCAAGGCACCTGTCCGAGGCTTTGGTGACGAGGGTGGCTGTCCTCTGGAGGAGGAAGCTGCCAGTTTCGATCTGCACTGATAAGAAGTACGCAGACCTGATCAGTCCCTGGGAAAGTGGCGACTCCCAGCCCCCCTGCTTTCAAACCACACAGCCCAGCATTGGAAGGCCACTGACTTTATTGACTTAAAAAACTTTATATGGACAGTGACTGCTTTGCCAAAAGAGAAGCCAGACGTCATTAAACAGACCAGGGGGGAGGGGAGGGGCCAGAAATCCACTCAGCAAAGCTGATTATTGACCTGAAACTGGCAGGGGAAAGAGGAGGGAGATGCATGCAAGAGTGAGAATTCCAAAAAAGTTGAAATGGTGAGGGGAGAGAACTCCCCCCGAGACCCGGACATCGGTGGTGAGCAGACAGCAATCGCTTCCTTGGTAGAGGACAAGGGAGTAGCCCCCACTCAGCTGCAAACTCTGAAGACTCAAGGCTGGCGTTAGGGACGGGGGGCTCCCCAGAGAGCATCACAAGAAGGCGTCGCACCACTCTCGAAGGCACCCGAAGCAGTCCCGGGACTGCTTGGCATTGGCGCCACATGTGTCCTTTAGCCATTCCCGGAAGAGGTCTTCGTCTTTCTTCAGCACCAGAAACTGGCCAAGGACCACATAAGCCTGCAAAACAGGCAACGCACAGGGCAAGCTGCTCAGTGAGCTGTGAAACTCAAGACAGTGAGGCCAGTGTGTGGCCTTCAAACCCCATGAGCCTAGGACAGTGGTCGGCAAACCGCGGCTGCGAGCCACACGCGGCTCTTTGGCCCCTTGAGTGTGGCTCTTCCACAGAATACCACGTGCGGGCGCACGTACAGTGCGATTGAGACTTCGTGGCCCATGCGCAGAAGCCGGTTTTCGGCCTGGGAGAGTCCATTTTGAAGAAGTGGGGGTACGTTCGCTGAGGTCGACCCCGCAGATTGAGGACGTTTTTGGCAAAGGCCAGCTTGGGAGGACCCTAATGAAGTTAATGACAATGTACCTACCTATACAGTTCAAGTTTAAAAATTTGGCTCTCAAAAGAAATTTCAATCGCTGCACTGTTGACATTTGGCTCTGTTGACTAACGAGCTTGCCGACCGCTGGCCTAGGAGGAAGGGCAGGCCCCAGCTCCCTCCGCAGATTCTATGCCACTGCCCACCCCTGCGGGCACCTCACTGTCCTCCCTCCCGCCCCTCCCCCAGCCCGCCCCTCCCCAGGGGCACGCAGCCTCCCACACCTTGTCAAAGCCCCTTTCCTCCAGCTTCTTGCCCAGGACTTCGCCGATCCCGGCCAGGCTCCCCACTGGCTTCTCCCCCATGGGCTCTGCCACGAAGTCTCGGTGCTTTTGGGAGGTTGTCATCTTGATCAGGATTAATCTGGGAATCCCAAGGAAAGGTAGGTTAGGGCTGAAAACCCGGAGCAGCCGAGGGCCCACTGGCCCAGGTCTCCTATTAGGAGAACGTTCAGCCCTGACTGGTGTGCTCAGTGGCTAGAGCATCCGCCTGCGGACTGAAGGGTCCCGGGTTGGATTCCTGTCAAGGGCATGTACCTTGGCCGCGGGCACATGCCCAGTAAGGAGTGTGCAGGAGGCAGCTGATGGATGTTTCTAACTCTCTCTCTCCCTTCCTCTCTGTAAAAAAATCAATAAAATATATTAAAAAAAAAAAAAAAAGAGAGAGAACGTCCAGCCAGCCATACGGTGGCTCACTCGATTCCCCTCATTTCACGGGTAAGAAAACGGAGGTCCAAGAGAGTTTTCCCCCGTCTCCCACTCTTCGAGAGAGCACCCCCGCCCCTGCCTGCGGGAAGTGTTTTGGCGAATCGCCCCAGAGGAAAGGCTACCCTGCCTAGGAGGTGGCGCGCGCGGGGCAGCGGGAAAGTCCCCCTTCAGCAGCCGGCTCGCCCCGAAGGTGTCACTCCCTCTGTGACCTTGGCTGGGAAATGAGGACACTGACTGACCGGAACGGCCACAGGGCACGAAAAGCACACAAAGGGTCCCTCCGCCCCACCCGCCGCCCGGCGGCTCACAGGCGCCGGCCGCAGCGCGCACCAGCTCCCCGCCCCGCCGGGCGCACGCCTGGCCCCGGCCGCGCCCGCCAGCCCCGCCCCCGGCGCGCCGCCCCGCCCCCTCCACGCGCCGCCGCACCCACGCGCCGCGTCCTGCCGCCAAGCCCTCTCCAAGGGCGCAGGCTCCAGCCGGCTGCACCGCTTGCGTCCCCTCCCCCCTCCTCCGTGCACCTCCTCTGTCTCCCAGGCTGGGCCCTGCTCCGCGGCTGGCGCTCACCGGCAGTTCCAGCTCCCGTAACGGCTCCTCCCGCCGCCGCCGGCTGCTCCCGCCGATACCTCAACCCACTAGAACTTTCTCCCACTTCCGCTTCCGGGTCGCCTTAAGAGCCGCCTAAAAAATTAAATTTGGCACTTCTAGCAGCTTAGAGCCATAGAGTTGAGGCGCTCTGGACCTCCACTTCAACCTTAGTAGACGCTCCTTTTCGGTCCACTCGCGGGAAGCCGGGCTGCCTTGTTTGATTTCTCTTCTCGGGCAGCATTTCCGGTCTCAGAGCAGAGGCCTCGGTGAAGAAAACTTTTTTCCCCCGCTGCACGGCATCCGGAACTCAAGGACCCAACGTTGGCCCACTTGGCGGCAGGAAGAGTTAGAGGGACGGACAAGAAAGGAGGAGGGTGGCCGGAGGCCTACGGCAGAGCGCCGGAAGTACTGCTCTTGGAAGGGTCCGACTCAGGCCGAACCGTGTCGGGCTTTTAGGAGTCGGGCAGGAACCGGAGACGCTGAAGACCTGAGTACTAGCAAACTCCGCCGTCTAGCGCACCGGCAGGTTCATTTTCTGTGCTTTCATCGGCTCAGCCGCGAAGTGAGTCGTGGACCAGCCACTCCCTGCGTCCAGCCTCGAGAGCGAACGGGATCGTCCCAGCGGCGCCGTTGGGAGAAGAGGGCCAGCAGGTAGGCGTGGGTCTCTCTCGGCGTCTTTTCCTCCGGGATAGGGGAGGAAGGCAGAAAACAACCGGAAGTAGCACTTGGGAGTTTTCCTTGGTAAACCGCCGGTGTTGGCGGTGCCAGTCCTTGTCATCTCAGAACTCGTCCGAAAGCTAGCAGGTGCCCCGGACCGAGACCGCTCCCCTCGCCCTTCGATGGAGGCGTTCCTGGCTCGGACCTTGGCGGCGCTGTCCTCTCTGGCCTCTGCCTGTATTGTGTTGAGGTGGCGAGCATCTGTGTGGTGTGGCTGTGCTGCACACGCATATCGAGGACGATACCGCTTAGTTTATCTCTTCCCGAGCGATTGCCAGGATGATTTGTTTAGTTTTTATGTTATGCCAGTACTTGATACATGAGTTATTTTTATGTGCCATACGCTGTTCTGAGTCCTTTGCTTACACCCTCTCATCCTAATAAATGTTCTGGGTTAGCCGTTATTTTTCTCGGAGGCCTAGAGAATTGAACAGTAAGGATTGTCAACCTAAAAACTTCCAAACCTGTGGAGAATTTTTATAAGCATTTATTTGAGCCAAACTGACAGCAGATGCCAGGGAGCAAGATCTTAAACCCTCTGGAAGTTAATAGGTTTGCAGTTTCACTTATAAATTTGAACTTAAGGATGAAGCTAATTACAAAAGGGTGGGAGAAAGCAAGGTGGGGATTGGGTCACAGGACCGTTAATGAGATTATATGCTCTCTTGAGGGTCAGGACTTAAAAACCTTTCGTTAAAGAAGTTCCAGGCCTGGGCCTGGCCGGGTAGTTCAGTTGGTTACAGCGTCGTTCGGACACACCAAGAGAGTGGGTTTGATCTCCAGTCAGGGCACATGCAAGAGGCAACCGATGAACACACCGCTAAGTGGAGCAACAAATCGACATTTATCTCTCCCTTCTCTCTCTAAAATTAAAAAAAGTTACAGGCTTGGGGCGTGACTACCCACCATGACCTGCCCAGTTAGGAATTTATTGTCAGATCACCTTGTGAGGTCGCTTTCCATACAACCCATTTTTTTTGTTGTCCACAGGAAATAGTCAAACTAAGATTTCAATCCACGCAATTAGATTTTACAGCCACGTTCTTAACCAGGACACAGCCACTCCTCAGTAAAAGGTCCCAGCCCATCTTCAAAACAGTCCTGGGTTCTGATCCTGCCATCCGAGGAACTCAGGAGAGGGGGACCGCCGCTGCCTCTCACCGCCCTGGAGCAGGACCGGCATGTCTCAGGCCACCAAGAGGAAGCATGTGGTGCAGGAGGTGCTGGGGGAGCATATGGTGCCCTCTGACCACCAGCAGATCGTGAAGGTGAGTAGCACTGGGCATAAGCTGCTCTGCCCCGACCCCTCCACTCCTGTGGGAGCCCTGGGGTGGGGCAGGGTGCAGCCAGCTCAGTGGGTCTTTGAGGTGGCTGATGAGGCCAGCTGGTTCTCGGTCTCCCGGCCCAGGTACTCAGGACCCCAGGGAACAACCTGCATGAAGTGGAGACAGCCCAGGGGCAGCGCTTCCTGGTAAGCATGCCCTCCAAATACCGCAAGAACATCTGGATCAAGAGAGGTGAGAGGATTCTTGGGGGGAAAGGGGTGTGGGAGATGCGGGAAGAGACTGGACAAAAATCGTGCACCTATGGATGAGGACAGTGGGTGGGGAGTGAGGGCGGAGGGTGGGGCGGGAACTGGGAGGAGGGGAGTTATGGGCGGGAAAAAGAGGAACAAATGTAATAATCTGAACAATAAAGATTTAATTAAAAAAAAAAAAAAGAGAGGTGAGGGGGCAGCTCTCTAGGAGCTAGAACCATTTCCTGCGGCCTTGGCTTCTGCCCCTGCAAGCTGGACTGACTGGCCTCTCCTCTCTGCCTCCAGGGGACTTTCTCATCGTTGACCCTATTGAAGAGGGAGAAAAGGTGAAGGCTGAGATCTCCTTCGTGCTCTGCAAAGACCATGTGCGCTCTCTGCAGAAGGATGGGCTCTGGTAGGTGGTCCCCTGGGTCATCGGCTGCAAGATTTCCGGGAGGGATTGACTTAGCTGTGAAATTAGGGGCGGAAGGATCATAGCATCCCGGGCAGGGACAGCTGGAAACAGCTTTTATGCTGAGAGATTTCTCTGTTCTTTCTGACCCTGGCTTTTCTCCTGATACAGGCCTGAGGCCTTTGAGGTGGCTGAGAAACACAATAACAACAGGAACAGGTGAGGTTCAAGCCTTAGGATAGAGAAGACAGAAAAAGGGGGTTCAAGCTTTAGTGCCTTGGGGAAATAGAGCCTGTCTTTCTCCCGGGTGAGAGCTCCTCAATATGTGGTTCTACGTGTGTGGATAAATTCTGTGGGTTAAAATCCTGGCTTTGCCACATAAATTGGGGACTGTACACAGGTTGCTTCATCTCTTAAGCCTGCATTTCCTCACCTGTGAAATAGCCTTGTGAGGATTAAAGGAGCTAATGCTTATAAAATTGCTTAGTGTGGTATTTGTATGCAATGTGGGTCCATTGCATGTTGGTAAGTAGAACACTTATTATTAAAACCAGTGGCTCCAGTAAACTTTTGAGGGTGGGGCTGGGGGTTGTCTTTAACCTGTTTTCCTTGGCCAAGTTTTCCTGCTGTTTGCTCCGACTGCCTGTCTGACTTGTTGAGCCCTGACTACTGGGCCATAGGGTCCTCCTTTTTGTGGGGATTTTCGTTTGCAGATCTTGCTTTCCCAGAAGGCATTGGGCTAACTCTGTCCTTTTCCCCCATGAAGACCAACTCAGCCAGAACTCCCAGCTGAGCCGCAGTCATCGGGAGAAGAGTCCAGCTCCGAAGATGATTCTGACCTCTTTGTTAACACCAATCGTAGACAGTATCACGAGAGCGAGGAGGAGAGCGAGGAGGAGGAGACAGCCTGAGGCTGCAGGGCCCACTTTTCCTCCTCTGACCTTGGACACCTCCAGGGTGCTCTGAGATCTTCCCCCCAATGGGGACAAGGCAGGACTCCTCTCTGTACTGACCTTCTGACCCAGGAGAATTAAACCCCTGGTGGGTGGTGACTTGTGCTAGTGTCCGAGTGGCTCTCTGGCGGGGGACGGGACCTGTGGTACAGTTAAAAACTGCTCCTTGGTAGGTCTCATGGGCAGGAAATAGGGAATGGCTGGACATTTTGAATGAATTTAAATTGAGGGAGCTAAGGTTTCCTAGGCTCTCCCTCTCTCTCCTCTCTCCTCTCTCTCTCTCTCTCTCCGTCTCTCTCATTGGGCACTTAGTCAGTGGCGGGCCCTGTGCTGTCCCTCCTTGCATGTACTTGATAAGTGGGAACAGTCCCACTTTATTGCCTGCTCGCAGCCAATCCTGATTCAGGCTTTCAGGATCACAGCCATAGGACTAGTCCCCCGTTGCCTCTAAGAAACACTCAGGATGAATTTCATAGTACCTCGTGAGCTGATTTCCCTGCATTTCTAGTCACCATGCCTGCAGGAGTGCCCACCTCCATGCTGCTGTGTACATCCCCTGGTTGCCGGACCCTTGTGGCAACTTAGACCATCACTCCTCAGCCTCTTGTAAAACGCCTCATCCCACTTATCTCTCTCTTTAACCTCTGGTTGTACATTACTCCTCATTGCCGGCGTTGACCTTGTCTCTCCTCAGACTAGAAGAGTTTATCTCCTGGCTTAGAGTCTTACCTCTGCTTAGTCATTTTCCACATCCCATGGATGGGCCTGTTCAGCACTGTGGCTCTTTAGTTCCTTGATAATCCCCATCACTAATGCGGGTCTTCTATTCCAGGCCTGCTGCCTACATCTCTACTCCCTGGACCCCTGATATCAGTAGAAATTGTAGTACCTTTAGAAGTCAAATACCTGTACAATCACCGCCTTCTGGCTTACTTATTTACTTGCTCAACTACCCCTTCTGCAGAAATTCTTTATCCTCCAGCTCCACCACATTCCCACCATTCTATCTTCGCTTTCCTCCTTCTGCAACTTGGATTCCATGGCCCACACCCTCCACTCCCTCGTCTTCCTTCATTGTATTCAGCTACTAAAACCTAACCCCAGCCAATCCAATCATTCACCTCTGTGCCTGTAACTATTAGAGAAAACCACCAACTGGGCTCACTTGTTTAACTTAAATTTACAATTGTAAACCTCAAACAAACCCTCAGCACTGCCTAGCAGATCAACTCTGGGGTGCATTTTGAAACTTCTTATCTTGTCTACCTATTCCCTCTTCCCCTGCTAGTTACCACAGCTGATACTTCATTAAGAAATAGTAGGCCACCCTGACTGGTGTGGCTCAGGTGGTTGGTGTGCCATCCCATACACCAAAGGTGGTGGATTGAATTCTTGGTCAGGATACATACCCGTGGGGCAGGTTTGATCCCCAGTTGGGGATTGAGGGAGCTAAGGTTTCCTCCCTCAATCCCAACTGATCCATGTTTCTCACATGGATGTTTCTCCCCTCTCTCTAAAAATCAATAAAACTATATGTATCTATACATATAAAAGGCTAAGCTACCATTCAACCAGCCAGTAGATATGACATGCACTGACCATCAGGGGGCAGACGCTCAACATAGGAACTGCCAGCTGTGGTGACTTGGCAGCAGCGGTTCTTGGGTGAAGTACCCGAGAAATACATTAATAGCAATATTAACATATTTCTTCTAATTAATTTCCTTTCAATGTGCACAAATCTGTGCACCGGGCCACTAATACACACACACACACACACACACACACATTTATTATTTATTTACTTTTTTAAAGAAAATAAGAAATAGTAGGCCCTTGGTGAGAATTCACACCTCCCCTTTACCAACCCTACAATGTCTTCATGGATCTTCCTGTCTTTTTTACTTTCCATTGTAATCCAATGCGACTTCAACCTTTCCACATGTATCTGCTCCTCTCCTCACTTTCTATTATGTTGCTTAGTCTAGCTTTAAATATATACACTTATGTATGTATTTGTGTGTATGTGTACATACAGATGTTTAAAATATTTATAAAGAGAGAGCCCTAGATGGTTTGGCTCAGTGGATAGAGCATCAGTCTGTAGGCTGAAGGGCCCAAGGTTCGATTCAAGTCAAGGGCACATGACTGAGTTGTGGGCTCGATCCCCAGAGTGGGGCATGCAGGAGGCAGCCAATCAATGATTCTCATCATTGATGTTTCTATCTCTCCCTCTCCCTTCTCTGAAATCAATAAAAATACGTTTTAAAAAAGAATGAAAAAATGTATATATACACACAAAGAGTAAACATCAGATGAGGTAGAGACGTGTATTAATTCGTTTGAAGTTTATTTTTTATGGGAGATAGCTAACTTTTTCCCCTAAAGTTGTGGCCACTTGTCCCTCTATCATTTATTGAATGGTTCATTCTTTCCTCATTGCTTTAGGATACCTTTTAAAATAAACTATTCCTGCATATATATGGATCTCCTTGGAATTTCTAATCTGCCATGTTTATCTGTACAGAACACATTCTGTAGCGTGATTGATACAGCTCCCTCACCCCTGCCCCTGTTTCTGGAACATTTCATAGTTTCATGTCTTTTCTGACATAAGAACTTTAGAGTGGATTGTCAGTTTTCATTTCAAAGTCCTGTTGAGATTTTCATTGGCATGAATTTAAATCTCATAGTTTGATTTGGAGGAAAGTACTATCTTAAGACTTATGAATCTTCTTATCCAAAAATGAGGTTATGTTTGTCCTTTTGTAAAGTGTTATTTTCATGTGGGTCTCTAATGTTTCCGGTTCAGTTTAGTCTCAGGAATCTGAGAGTTATTTGTTGTTATGAATAGGTCTTTTAAAATTACATTTCTAACCGTCACTGGTGTGTAGGAAAGCTGCCCATCTTTGTGGGCTCACCTAATCTAAATGAATTCTGATTCTCTTGCTGACAAAAGAGTAAAAATCTGCTAGAGGTAGGTTTACCTGATCCTTTATGCTCATTTCTGTTCTTGAATTGTAGAGGCCAGGACCTCCAGTATAATGTTGAGTGGCACCCTTATTTGTTTCTCTCTTAGCAGGAGTAGTTCTCGTGTTTTCTTGCTTTAGGTTTCTCACAGATAACCTTCATTAGGCTGAAGGTATCTCCTTCCGTTCTAGCTTACTGAGGGGTTTTTCTTCACTCAACACATCATGATGAATTTCTACATCTATTGAGATAATCAAAAGATTTTGTTTTATTGTATTGATTTTCGTTAATAGATTCCCTAATATGGAACCATTCTCACATTCTGATGTAAACCCTGCTTGATTTTATAATATTTAGTTAGGATTTTTATATCTTTCAGGCAAATTTCACTTTTTTTAAATTTTATTTTTAGAGACAGGAAGGGAGAGGGAGAGAGAACATTGATATGAGAGGGAAACAGGGAAACATCGATCCACTGCCTCCTGCACGCCCCCTACTGGGGATTGAGCCAACAGGCCGGGCTTGTGCCCTGACCTGGAATAGAACCAGCGACATTTCAGGGCACAGGATGCCCAACGCACTGAGCGACACCAGCCAGGGCTCACCTTTTGTTTTAATGATCTGAGCTCCCTATCCCATTTGATAACAGTTATGCTAGCATGTAGAACTGGTTTAGAAACATTTAATCTTTTTCTTCAGGTTTGAATTTATAGAAAAGGAATTATTTGTTTCTTCAAAATTTGGTGAAATTTATTTATAAAAACATCTGCACTTAGGCATTCTATCCAAGTTTTCTATCCTGGAGTCAATTTTGATAACTTTTTTTTTAAGAATCATTTTATGTATAGTTAAGGTTTTGGGAGGCACGAAAATGGTTCCATGTGCAGTAATTGGCGTAAGTGACAAAATCTCGCTCGAGTTAGAATCAGACAAGCTCACTGGCCTGAGATCTGAGAGCAGAGCTTTAGGCAGAGCTGACCCAGGGCCAGCGTGGTCCCTCGGGGCCATTGTTTCTCGGGTTGACTCTGCTTCTCTGGCTGATGGGTCCCTTACTCCCCACAGGAGGCTCCCTTTCCACTCAGTCCTTACAAAGAGTTCTTTCCCCATGATTCATGTATTTCCAGAAAGAACAGTTGTCTTGCTCAGTCACCTGCCCTCTCTTGGGCAATCACTGTGGCCAGGGCTGAGGAGGGAGTTAGGGAGCTGAGGGGAGGCAAGATGAGCCACCCCTGATCCATATGACATGTTTCCCATGGAATAGAGGTTATCCCAGAAAAAGGGAAAGGGGTGAGAGCAAATCAGACCAGCAGGTATCCGTCCTGGTTTCTGTGTATTTTCTTTCACTAGCTTTGCAAATGCCTACTTTATTGGCCTTTTCCTGTTTCTTTGGGTTTATTTTCTGATTTCTACCTTCTGAGTTGTATGTTTTGCTAATTTAATTTTTTTCTTTTTTTAAAAATCTATTTAGAGCTATAAGTTTTCCTGTGACTGTTGCCCACGGCGTGTGATATTTTTGGCATTGTGTCTGTAAGCTTGGCCTTGCGTTTTCTCCAGTTCGCAATGATTCTGCAACTCACCTAATAGACTCTTTTTTTCCTCTGAGACCTTTTCATCTCTACTTCTCCACCTATTAGCCATTTAGCTCCTGGGGATTGTAGCTCAGAATCTTGATGGAGGTAGAGTCCTTGTCTTCTGCATGCTTCTCCCCTTTTCATTCTCTGAAGCTGAATTCTACCCCTGTTTCTCAACTCTGGTGGAATCCGACTGTGTGATAGATCTTCCAGAATGAGCTGAGTGTTGTAAGGGCCCCCTTTCCCTCCCCAGTGCCACGGACAAGCCTCCTGACTGGTCGCCTCACAGTATTGACCCCTCCTGCAGTCGGGCTTGCGATTTGTGGCCCTCAGGCTCTGTACCTCTGTCCCTTTCGGGCCAACCTTCTCAGCCAGGCTATTTCCACTGGGGCTTCTCGCCCGGCTCCCTTTCTCCCCGGTCATCCAGCCACCCATATACAAGGCGGGCAAAAGTAGATTTACAGTTATGAGTACACAGAAGTTTATTCTTGTATTATTATTTATTAATTGCATTGTTTTCCATACAAACAACTGTAAACTTACTTTTGCCCCATCTTGTATGTGTACCAAGGAGCACACTCGACAATCCAAGTTAAGCACATGGGTTTTCTCCTTTAAATCTGAAAATGTGGTGACATCTCTGTGTGTGTGTGTGTGTGTGTGTGTTGAGATACCTTGACACAGTTTCCCACATTAAAACATCCTTGCATTCCTGGAATAAGAATCATGACATTTTTTCAGTATGTTGCTGGATTTGTTTTTCTGATATTTGGGACACTTTTGCACTCAGGTTCCTAAGTGAGATGGCTTGAGCTTTTCCTTCCTGTGCTGCCCTTGTCTGGTTTTTATATTAAGGTTATGCAAACCTCCTAAGATAGACTGTTCTCTATTATTTATTTTCATTACATGTGTTCATGTTAAGATTGGAAGTTTGCATTTCTTAAATTTTTGATAAAACTTTAAAACCAAAGTGCCTGGTATTTTGTGGATGATGGGTAGATTTTTAACTCTAGGTTTTTATTAATAATAGGTTGCTCTGTTCTTGAGTCAGTTATTTTTTCAAGGAAAAATATTTTTGTAGTTTCTCATTTTTAATTTGTGGTTTCAAATTTATTGACACAAAATTGTTTATAGAATTGCTTCTGTTTATAGTCTTGACTGTACCCAGGTTATGTTTTCTTATTTACATGTAATATTATTTATTTGTTATTTCTCTCTTTTTTATCCTGTCAGCCTTGGCAGAAGTTTATTAGTCTACTAGTGCCCTGGTGCATGGATTTGTGCACATTGAAAGGAAATTCATTAGAAGGTGGCTGGCGGGGCGGGACTGGGTGAGACAGGCCGGACGCGCCCTGGAGCCAACCTCCCACAGTCCCTCCCCTGGCTGGCCACACCTGGGGCCATGGCTTGAAGGTCGTCTGCGGTGTGAGTGGGGTCCCTCGGCCTGGCCTGCAGGGATCTGGCTGAAACCGGCTCTCCTGCATCCCCTGAGGGGTCCCAAATTGTGAGAGGGTGGTTCTTGGATGACACCCCAAAATCGGGCTCCCTCCTCTCTGGTTCCAGGTGCACCTGAGAACCACAACTGCAGCTCGGCAGCTCCTGCGTTGAGCATCTGCCCCCTAGTGGTCATTGCACGTCATAGGTACCGGTTGGACTGTCACTTAGGCTTTCATATATATAGATTCCAAATACCAAATTTTTGTTGCCATTCCTCTTTACTGTTAGCTTCCTCATATTTTTAAAATTCCTGCTCTTGCCATATTTCCCCTATACTTATATTCTTTGGGTTTATTCTGTGGTTTTCTAACCTTTTTGGTAGGTTACTTAATTAGCTCATTAATTTTCAGCTTTACCTCCTTGCACACCCCAAACTAGAGGGAATTTTCAAACTTAAAGAAAAGATTAAAATTGTAAAATAAGTACCTGTAATACCCTTCATGAGGGCCCCTGTGGGGAGCCGGCACGACCATGGCATACTCAGCCCCAGGGCACCTTATGCGCCATGCCAGCTCAGCCTGGTTCAGTGACCCTGAGTGGGGGTGGTGAAAGGCTTAGAAAAGACAGACAATGCCGAAACCGGTTTGGCTCAGTGGATAGAGCGTCGGCCTGCGGACTGAAAGGTCCCAGGTTCGATTCCGGTCAAGGGCATGTACCTGGGTTGCGGGCATATCCCCAGTAGGAGATGTGCAGGAGGCAGCTGATCGATGTTTCTCTCTCATCGATGTTTCTAACTCTCTATCTCTCTCCCTTCCTCTCTGTAAAAAATCAATAAAATATATTAAAAAAAAAAAAAGAAAAAGAAAAGACAGACAAGAGAATGAAAGCTGGGTCTCGGTGGGACACTGCCCCTCTGATGGACAGTGCCCGTGCCCACAAGCCGTGTCTTTATTTTATAGCAGATGCCACGAGGCAAAGTAGGGGAGTGATCAAGATGTTTACAACATTCTTGTGGGTTTCAATCCTACTCAACTACATGCACCTGAACTCTGTCACTCAGGCACATGGGGCCATGTGTTCGGACTAGAGATTCAAGCTTACAACTCCAGCTGCTGGCTATAATTGTGCTGGGAAGGCTCTGCCCTCCAGCTGGGACTTGCACGTGGCAACGAGAGGACTGTGCCCTCTCCTCAGTCCAAGGCTTGAACCTGTCCAAACACTGTAACCGCGCCCCATAGGCCCCGATTTATAACATTTGCCATATTCATGTTTCTGTAAACACAACACACATAGCTTTTTGGGGTTTTTTGTTGTTTTTTTGGCTTAAACAGCAGCAGTTTATTTTTTTCTAATTCTGAAGGCCAAGGCCTGAAGTCCAAGATCAAGGTGTCAATAGGTTTGGTTTATTCTGAGGCACAACGCACATAGTTTTAATTTAATCATTATATCTCTTTAGTCTCTTAATTTAGAACAGAAGACACCTTAATGTTTACTGTTCTTTATAAAATGGACCCTTGGCAAGTTCAGGCCAGTTATGTTATAAAATTGTCCTGCGATTGGGTTTGTGTGATTGCTGTTGTGTGCTCAGATTTGGGTCCATTTTAGCAAACGGCCTAGAGCTGATGTGTGCTTACTGCAGCTCCCGAGGCGTGTGGTTTCCTCAGTAGGAACCACTGTCATCACTAATGTCACGGGAAGTCAGGACACCAGCAGCGGCTCACCTTGGTGCAAGACACGCCAAAGTCCCTGTGGAAGTTGTAAAGGCGCATTGCCTGCCTTGCCTGGTGACACGGGAAAAGGCATTAGCAACGGCTGGCGCTGTCTACTGAGTGCGTGCTGGCGGGCTCTTTTCAGTCACTGCATGATAGCCTGACGACGCTCAAGTACCCACTCGGTTTGTAACCCTTGCTGGTTCACAGTGAGGCGCCAAGTACCAGAAACCGTTGTTCCTAGCCTTCCGGGTTGCTGAGCATGGAACAGTGCTGGGTCTGTTCTCATTGATTCCCGGAGAAGCCCACTCTTCTCGGGGTGTGCCCTGTGGTCCCGCTGCATGACCTTGGCAGGTGTGAGGAGTAATTCCTGGCTCCATGTTCAGCAGACATTGACAGGAGCTTCCGCCAGGGGTCGCAGTAAGCACGCTCAGGCGGAACCTCAGCCACTGTCCATCCCACTTCCAGTCCAGGGCGGCAGTCTGTCCGCCCAAAGGGTCCGGCAGCAATTGTGCCTGGTCCACCGCTGGTAGCACAAGGTCCACGCCCCACCGGGCCGTCACTCACCAAGGCCCCTCAGCCCCTCCCCTCAGGCACACAGACCTGCTCCGGGACTCCGGAGACAGGTGGGAGCTGCCCTAGTCTTTCCCAGATCAGGTGCGGGGGCCTCAACGCAGTGTCCATGGCTGAGCGTATCTCACCACCGCCGCCACCGGAAACCCTGCTTCAGAAAACAGCACGGGGCTCAGAAGGCTGTGGGACACGAGTGGGCGGAGGGGCTGAGACCTCAGAACTGAATCGCTGAAGGGTCTTCTCCCCGGGGACCGCCTCACCCTCTATGTCAGTAGCTCCCCTTCTAGGAACTGCTGAAGCTTTCGGACTCATCCCTCTGCTTCATCTCTGAACTTCCAAGTGCCTTCCTCCTTCATGTAGGTCCCATAATTCAGCATTTTACTCCCATAATTTAGCACTTCGGCAATCAGGTCTCTTATCAATCCTATATATTACCTGTGGCCACAGATAGCTTTGTGAGAGGAGGCCTCTGTAGTAAGGTCCTCCCTTTTGGTCCCCCTTTCTGTCCACAGCTGACATTTTGGGGGGACCCCTCCTGTCTCTCTTCCCTACTCCCCAAGACAGTGCATATATTGGTACAAAGGGAAATTGGCCTCTCTAAGTGTCCCCTAGAGCAGGTGCACAGGACAGAAAGGCCAGGGGTCCGAGGAAGGGAAGGTAATGTGGTGTGTTAAGTCTAGAAGGTATGGGGCCTGGAATGCCAGGCTAAGGGATTTGGGGACCAGAATCCCCTGAGATGGCAGGAACTGGTGCCTCAAGAATCAGGGGAGCCGAAACCGGTTTGGCTCAGTGGATAGAGCATCAGCCTGCGGACTGAGAGGTCCCGGGTTCGATTCCGGTCAAGGGCATGTACCTGGGTTGCAGGCACATACCCGGTGGGGGATGTGCAAGAGGCAGCTGATCGATGTTTCTCTCTCATCGATGTTTCTATCTCTATCTCTCTCCCTTCCTCTCTGTGAAAAATCAATAAAATTGATTTAAAAAAAAAAAAAAAAAAGAATCAGGGGAGGGGTGTGGCCCAATTGGCTGGGACCCAGCCTGCTAGAGTGGAGGCCCTGGGTGAGGCCAACTCCATCTTCCTAGGGTGTTCGAGTCTGAGAAATGGCCAAGGGGGAGCCACTTTGAGTCTCACCACAGCCCTGTGAGCGAGGTCAGCCACCCCATCCTATACCAAGGCAAAGATATTCAGACCAGCAGCATATGGGAGTTTATCACCAACAGACACAAGGGGCTTCTGGAAGATGAACCTCAGAAAGAATGAAAATGACCCAGAGGAGAGAACTGAAAAGCAAGAAGGAACGAGGAGCAAGTTCACTAATGATGCTAATTTGGAGGTGGTCCCTAAAGTCAAGAGATGAAGATCCACCATTTATCCTGTCTACTGTTGATGGACATTTGGGTTGTTTTCCGTTTGGGACAGTTATAAATAGTTCTGTTCTGAACATTCCTGTTTGTGTCTTTGGCTGAACATATGTACATTTTTCTGTTGCTAAGCCAATATTTTTTAGCTCTCCTGAAACCAACTTTTATAATGGAAATTTTAAAACACTCATAATGAGATAATGAACCCCTGTACCCATTACCATCTTCAATAACTATCAACATCTTGCTAGTCCCTTCTCCCCATATTTCTTGATATCAACACTAATAAAAGAGAAAAATGGTAATTGGCGTACGAGCTACCCTTTTCATTGGCTAATCAGGGCTATATGCAAATTAACTGCCAACTAAGATTGGCAGTTAACTGCCAACAAGATGGCAGTTAATTTGCATATGTAGGCACAATGCAGGGAGGCGAAAGGGAAAGCAGGAAGAAGCCCCCTGCCACTGACAGTGATCAGAAACCCAGGGGGGAGCTAAGAGCTGGGGGGCAGGGCCAGCCATGATCAGAGAATCAGGTGCCTTTTCCACCCTGGCCAGTGATAGCAGGAAGTAGGGGTGGAGCCAGTGATGGGAGCTGGGCATGGTCGAAGCTGGCAGTCCCGGGAGCTAGGGGTCCCTTGCCTGGGCCTAAAGCGGAGCCCACGATCGTGGGGCCGCTGCAGCTGCAGGTCCCCGCTGCCCGGGCCGGACGCCTCAGCCAGAGGCGTCAGGCCTGGGCAAGGGGCCGATCCTGCGATTGGAGGGTGATGGGGGTCAACGCCTGAGGGCTCCCAGTATGTGAGAGGGGGCAGGCTGGGCTGAGGGACACTCCCCCCAGATCTCATCACACCCTTCTATTTGCGTATATATGGTAATACACATATATATGTATTTATTGAAGTAATGAATGTTCTTAACTATGCTATACACCAGCCCGGAAGTCTGAGATCACGCCCCCATTGTGCAGGTAAGAACACCAAGACTCCATGCTAAGTTGCTGCCCGAGGGCAGCCAGAGTAAATGGAAAAGCACCCAGCTGGCTCGCCCCCAGGCTCCGGCAGAGTTCACTGACCCTCACTCACACCAACCTCCTTGGAGGCATTGCTGCCCCAGTTCCCAAGGGTCCGGGAAATACTGCTGGTGGGACCCCACCACTGAGCAGCAGAGCTGAGTGCACCCTCTCCCTGGGGGCTCAGACCTCAAAGGATTCAGGGGTCCCTGACCCTCCTACCTCCTAGGTGCTGAGCTGACTTGTTGCTGCCTCCCTGCCAGTCGGGTGGGCAGGCCGTCTGGGGAGGTGTTAGCATGCATCAGGGCAGGGGAGGGCAAGCACCTGCCTGGGCGTCAGCAGCCACAGGACAGAAAAGGAAGCAGGCAGATGGTACCAACCAGGAGGCTTGTCTCTGAAAGACCTTCCAAGTTCCCGGTTCACCATTTACTGTCTACCCAGTCACTAAGGTCAGAACTGAGAGGACTTCGGGCCAAACCTGGTCAGGTCAGGTTGGTCCATTGTTGCTGTAGACATTTCTGGCTCCGACGAGGGGGACAGCCTCTTAACGCCATTTCCTGCAGCAGATGAAGCATGAGCTTTGACGCAAGCTTAGCCAGGGCCAGCGCCACAGTGCCGGGGACCCTGGCTGCCTGTCAACACCAGACGGGCCTCAGGCTTTGGGAGAAATAGACCGAGATCCCCAAATCCCATACCCAGTCTAGACACCCCATGGAAACCTCCCTGAGGGACCTGCGGAAGCAGCCGAAGTTACATCAGATCCAGACCTCAAAACAGGAGAAAAGAGTGACTGCTGGGTGCCATCAAACACTCTTCAAAAGCAATTGGTTAAGGCAACTGTATTTTGTTCTTTGCTTACATTTTTCTACTTCAATTACTTACAAAATTCATTTTGCTCCTATGTATTTTTTCATTAAAAAAAATCTGAAGCATCTGGAATGTATTTGGGTATCGGTGGAGGCAGGACGCAGCTTCTGTGCAACCCCCATGGGAGCCACTTGTCATCTTCCCCTTCCAGGGCTCTGGGGTGTCCACAGAGGGTGCTCCAGCCTCCTCCAGAGTTCACTGTCTTCCCTGCTGCAGCTGCTCCCGGACAAGTCTGGGAGGCGCTCTAAGGAACGCTGCCCTGAGCACTCACTCTTCTCCACAGGCCAAGGGGGTCAAGGACCATGGGGTGGCCCCTCCACCCTGCGCACAGCCCAGGACCTGCCCTGCCAGGCTGGGCAGTCCTGGGCCCTGGAGGGCAGTGACTCGTGTAGCACTGGAAGCCAGGGCAGACCAGGAGCCCGAGTCTCTAAACATCTTCCATTTCGTACCGGACCGCCAGCCTCGCAGAGGACCAGGCCTGGCCGACAATGCGTCGGGAGCTGTGCTACCTCAGCCGGGGCAGTGGGGGGCGCTGAGAGGATGAACCACTGGCTTCCCTGCGGCTGGTACCTAGGGCGGGAGCGGAGGGCCGCCTCTCCGTCCATGGTGTTATTTGTGCCATCGGAGACCAGGTCTCACCCAGGAGGCCAGACTCCAAGCCAACTCAGAGGGGCCCCGCTCATTTCTGATTCCCGGTGGATGAACGAATGAGCTCATTTCGTTTTCACAGGGCATCCTGCACAAATGGCAGCGCTACGGCTCAGAGCGGTTCCCTGACTTGCCCGAGGCCGCACCGCTGACCACTGAGCCTGCCGGCACCGCCTGCCTCTCCCCTGAGGTCTAACCCTGGAATCTGCACCGTGACGAGGGAGGAAAAAATAAGGAGGGAACTTTATTTAATATTAAAGTTGGGGAGGGGACCGGAGGGGAGGACGGCCTCACTTGGTGATGGTGTTCCTGTAGAGAGAAGAAGGGCGTGAGGCTGGATGCAGGCACCCAGGCCCTCCGCCCGCCCATCCCATGGCCCCGGCCACTCACGCGTTCATGCTCTTGCCGCTGCCGCTGAGCACGATGTACGGTGTCTTCTGGGCCTTTTGCTTTTCCTGGAGCAAAGCCACAGTGCCCAGGGGTGTGTCGCTGGAGCTCATCTTCTTCAGGAGCTGTGGGGTCACGGCCAGTCAGCACTAGGAGGGGGCACCGCAGCCCACCAGCCACCCCAGAACCAGCAGATGTAAAGTCATCCCATGGGCCACCCACCGCCTCCTCGTCCAGCTTCTTCATCCTCCGCTCTGTCTTCATCTTGCCCGAGCCTTTCCCGTGGAAGCGGTGGGACAGCTGTCGGAAAGCCTGGGGACACGGCGGGAACACGTTAGAGCCGCCTGTGTCCCACAGGGCGAGGGGGGGGGCGGGGGGGAGCCGGGGTGGTGGGCGGGGATGAGAAGGGAAAACGGGCTCAGGAGAAGGATGTAAGGGCCTCAGGATTCCAGTGGCACCTGCTGGGCCGAGGCCGGGCCAGGACACAGGATGGAGGGAGGCAGCTAGCAAACCCGGGGAGTGTGTGAGCAGAGGGCTGGGGGTGAGGATGGGACACGGGGAGGAGGCAGGAGAGTCAGGCCAGGGCTGCCAGCAGGAGCGGGTGTGAGAGCACAGGGGCAGTCCAGGGCCTGGATATGCCACCAGAATGGTGGCCCTGAGGGCACATCAAGCCACTGAGGGGGCAGGTGAGCAAAGGAACCAAAGCACCTGTCCCCCCCTCCTGCCGGGCCTGTGAGGGGGACTGCGATGCCCACCAGAGAGAGAAACAAAGGCACAGAGGTTCGGGCAGTCCTCCAGGGCCCCCAGCCAGCGGTCAACGGAGCCCAGACCCCGTGGTACCTCAAGGGCCCGTGCCAGAGGCCTCTCACCTCCTTGGGTGTGAGTTTTCGGCCCGTCTCATCCACATACTCGATCTTAACATCAGGCTTATAGCCGTCCTTCTCCTTGAAGTCCTGGGTGAAGCCCCGGTACTCCTCCCGCCGGCTATACTTGTCATCGATGGCCCTGGCGAGAGACGGGGGGCTCAGGGCCAGCCACTGCCCACCCTGCCTGGGTGCCCACGCTGCCTGGGTTCTGGCAGTCCCGAGCTGGCGCCAGCCCCTGGCCTTCTGCCCACCCCTGCTGTGCTCACATCTTGTCCTCAATGCAGTACACCGCTGACGGCAGGGACTTGTTGGGCGCCTTAACCCGGGCCACCTTCTGCACTGTCGTCTCCAGCAGTCCTGGGGAGAAGGGTGGTGAGACTCCAGGATGTCCACCCCACAACAGGGGCCCAGCCCCAGGGCAGGCCTGATGTCCCCACCTGCACAGAAGGCGCTGTGGAACCCTCACAGCCGTGCTGTGGGAGTAAAGGCCTCAGGCCTGTTTGCAGATAAAGGAAAGAGACTCAGAGAAATCAGGCCCTTGTCAAAGGCCACTAAGTGAATGGCACAGCTGGGACCCTAATGCCAGGGGCTCTGTGCCATAGCCTGGACTGCTTCAAGCCCCCCATTCTTCCTCGGGAGACACTGAGCCTTGAGGGATAAGTGGTGCTTTGTAGAGGGACATGTGAGCACAGCCATCAGAAATGGGGTGATGTAGCCCTAGCTCGTAGGGCTCAGTGGAGAGAGCATCAGCCCAGGGATAGAGGGTCCCAGGTTTGATTCTGGTCAAGGACATGTACCCCGATTGCAGGCTCAATCTCCGGCCCTGGTTCGAGCGCATGCAGGAGACAACCAATCAATGTGCCTCTCTCACATCGATGTTTCTCTCTCTCCTTCCTTTCCACTCTCTCTAAAACAATGGAAAAATATCCTCGGGTGAGGATTAACAAAAAAATAAAAATAAATGGGGTGATGTAGAGCAGGCCAGACCCTCCAACGACTGCCCCACAACAGGTGCAAAGGAGTAGCTCATGGGTCCTGGGGGCACTGAGAACAAGAGACACATCAGAGGGGACCAGGGGAGCCACGCAGGCACCTGGCTGTCACAGCACCAGGCCCCGGCAGGGCTCATGGTGCCCGGAGCCCTTACCTTTGTTCTGACACAGGAGCAGCGCGGCTGCCAGCCCTCTATTCACGATGGGCTCCTCGTCCAGGATGGTGGTGGAGGAGGCAGAGAACTGGGGGTGGCACACGGTGGTGAGTGGGCCACATGACACTTCTCACCCCTCACCCAAAGTCACCCCCACCACACCCTGAGATTTATGGACCCCATCTATGGGGGAGGAGACGAAGGCTCTGAGACACTGAGTAACTAGCCCTGGATCTCAGAGCTGGGCTAGAGCCCAGGTGGTCTGCCTCCAGCCCCAGCCCCCAACCCCACACCCCACAAGGCTGTTCCCTGCCCTTCCATCCTCCCAGCCCCCAGCTTGCTCCTCCCTCAACTCACATCCTGATGCTGCTTCTCCTCATCCAGGTTGACTGTGCTCCAGCCAATGTTCTCCTCGCCGTCAGACTCAGAGCCGCCGTTGGCTGAGCGTTCCTCGTCCCGTTCGAAGTCCTGGAGGACAGACCAGCGTCAGCCCAGGCAGCGCATCCAGACACAGCTCATCACCGAGGTCCACTGGGCCCGACAACCGCTGCCCCACACCGGCCGCCAGCCAAGAGCAGAGCAGGTCAGTGAGGGGAGCCGCCTGCAGACTCACCATGAGCTCCTCCTGCTCCTCCCGGTTGCCGGCCAGCCCGTAGGTGGGGATCTCCCCCAAGGTGCGGCAGAACTCCGACGTGGCATTGAACACGATGGTCCCCTTCCGCTCCGGATCCTCATCCTCCTCCAAGCCCCGCTGGCGGGACTCCAGCTTCTTCACAATCTCCACCACCTAGAGGAGGAGCAGCTGTGGGCAAACCCAGAAGTTCCTGGGGCGGTGCCGTTGAGACCCAGGAACCCAAGATCCTCCCTGGTGGTAGCAAGACAAGCCATTCCTACTGCCTGCAGCAACCTGTGATGGTCTCCATGTCCTCCCTGACCCCTACCACTCTCCACCTGCACCTGCATCAATCTCACTCTGCTCCAAAACCATCAATGGCTCCCTACTGCCCTGTGAATCAAGATCCAAAAGCCTACATGGCCCTGGTGACCAAACCCTGCTCCTACCTCAGGCCACGCTCCTACATGGCATGGCACCGAGGCCCCTCAAAACTCCGCCCCTGACATTATCCCCCCGACTGCACTCTCTGTCCTCTCTATTGTGTCATTGCCGTCAGCACACAAGGATTATCTGGGATCTCCCCTCCTTGAAAACATCCTCAACCCCACAGCCCCACTGCTCTGCCCAACAGCAACCTCCTCAGTGAAGTTTCTAGAAACCACATCTAATTCTGCACCCGTTCCCTTCCATTTTATTACCTTTCTTTTTTATTTGGAGAGTACGTTTATTAAAGCTAGGCACAGTGAAGCAAAGGGCTTAGGATACAAGAAGCAATAGGAGAGAGCCTAGGCCGTGTTCTGCTTCCGCTCTCTAGAAACATAGGAAAGTGAGCCACCGTGAGGGCGCATGCAGGGGGCAACCAATCAACCTGTCTCTCTCATGTTGATGTTTCTCTGAATACCCAGCCCAAGATACCAACCCGCCAAGTATTCTCTCGTGTCACCTTGTTCTGTCTGCCTGCTCTAATCACTATCAGAAACTACTGCTTGCTCACGTGTTCGCTGATGTCTCTCCCCCAACCCCCAGTTAGAAAGTCAGATCCTCAGATCCATGAACGCAGAGCCCCTTGGCTGCCTGTTCCCCAGTGCCCTCCAACCACGAGGGCAATGCCTTACTCACAGTGGGATGCAACATGTATTCACAGAAGATAGGGAAGGGTCTGACCCTAAAACATCATACAGCGAAAACACTACAGAAATCTAAAATATGCAAATAATATGTTATTAAACAAAAAAGAAAGTCAAGATTGGAATTCAGGCCCAGCCAGCTACCACCAGGGAGGATGTTCAGTGGTTGAGCATCAACCTGTGAACCAGGAGGTCACGGTTTGATTCCTGGTCAGGGCACATGCCTGGGCTGCATGCTCAATCCCCAGTGAGGGGTGTGCAGGAGGCAACAGACAATGATTCTCTTTTATCACGAGTGTTTCTCTCTCTCC